>NW_022631006.1:29156437-29186451 GCF_010015895.1 Lontra canadensis
AGTAGTCTTATTGTAGGAAAGCTGTAAGTCCAAGGATAGAAGTCAATTTGGTTACTGAAGGAATTCTAGTCCATTTAGAAGGAAGGAGGGAAAGCCACTGTGTGAATGTGTATTTAGTAAGAGCCATGCTGCCTCAAGGAGCTGCAGTAACGAGCAGAGCACGGGGACAGCAGATCTGAAGGTGGTTTTTTTTGTTTTGTTTTGTTCTTTTAATTTATTTATTTTTATTTTAGAGAGAGAGCAGAGCAAGAGGGGCAGAGGGAGAGGGAGAGAGAATTCCAAGCAGACTCCCCACTGAGCACTCGATCTCACAACCCTGAGACCGGGGACTTGGCTGAAAGGAAGAGTTCATTGGTGGCTTCATGACTGTGCCACCCAGGACCCTAGATCTGAAGTTTTCGAATTGAATTTACTCTTCAAGTATACTTTTGTATAATCATAAGGTAACTTAATAATTATAATAGAATGCAGTGGGTGCTGGACAAAAGAAGGCTGAAACATAGTTCTGTGCCTTAGAGGGGAAAGCTCAGAGGAGAGGATATCTGAGCACAGGCCTTGAAAGATGGTTAAGTAACCAAATAGATGAGGTTAAAAAGAGTATTCTGGGCAAAGAAACAACACCCGTAAAACTGTGAAGTTTAAACTTTATTTTTTTCTAAAAGTAAAACATGTGGCTATCATGAAAGTTTAAAAATAAACCCATGTCACAAATAAATATATAAATAAACCCCTTTTATTTGGCTGGTTAATTAATAATGAGGAAAACTGTAACATGGTAAAAACAGTTCAAATGTGATAATGGTTTATAGAAAATTACATTCTCTGCTGGACAAAATTCATTTGTGTTGTGGTGAACACGAAATATCTGCGTTATTGCTTTAGATAATTTCACTTCCATCCTGCAAGTCGAGCTAAGGTATGCATATGTGTCTGTTAATTCCCCAGGGATCTGCTGAACAACCCCTGGCACTCCAATGAAAAGACGAGTCTAACACGGAGTCTCTCGGGGTTCTGTGTTTGGGATTATCTCTCTCTCCCTCTGCCTCTCCCCTCCCAAAATAAGTAAATAAATTGTGTAAAAAATATTGAGCTACCATATGATCCAGCAATCCCACTTCAGGGGGTTTATACAAAAAGTTGATATCCAGGATCTATAAAGAACTCCTCAAACTCAACACCACAAATGTCATGTCAAAAAATGGGCAGAAGATATGAACAGACACTTCTCCAATGAAGACATACAAATGGCTACCAGACACATGAAAAAATGTTCATCATCACTAGCCATCAGGGAAATTCAAATGAAAACCACATTGAGATACCACCTTACACCACTTAGAATGGCCAAAATTAGCAAGACAGGAAACAACATGTGTTGGAGAGGATGTGGAGAAAGGGGAACCCTCTTACACTGTTGGTGAGAATGCAAGTTGGTGCAGCCACTTTGGAAAACAGTGTGGCGATTCCTCAAAAAATTAAAAATAGAGCTTCCCTATGACCCTGCAATTGCACTCCTGGGGATTTACCCCAAAGATACAGATGTAGTGAAATCAAGATCTCAAAGAGATATCCACACTCCTATGACCATTGAGGCATTGTTCACAGCAGGGAAATAACCAAAAAGACCACTGACAGAAAGAAATCTCTCTCTCTTTTTTAAAGTTGTATTTATTTAAGTCACCTCTACATCCAATGTGGGGCTTGAACTTGCGACCAAGAGTTGCATACTCCTCCGACTGAGCCAGAGAATTGCCTCCAGAAATGAAGGAATTGTTAAATCTCAGTGGCAGGTTAGTGAAAATAAAGATGTTAATTATTTCCCCTCCCTGTGAAAATTAATAAAAGGAAACCTGGTTTAGAATGGCGGTGGTGACCAGCAGGAGGCACTCTATTGCCCTATCACTCAGGCCAATTAAAGATGGAACAGGAAAAGACTACTTTGCAAGGCAAACTACTAGATTAGTCCAGCAGGAAGATAGGCTTCCCCACCCTGCTCCTGAACAGTCCAGCCAACTGAGTCTGTCACAACCCAGCCAAAGTAAAACTACCACACTTCCAAATCCCTGTTACTCCAAGGGACTTTCTGTTTATAAAGCCTTCCAAACTTCTTCCTTTCCCCTAGAAAAAGTGTTCCTCTTCTTTGTTCAGGCACTTGCCTACACTTCTGCTATAGCTTCCTTGTCCCTGATTGCCGTTCTCTGCTATTCCTGAATAAGCCCATTTTCGCTGGTAAAATAACTGGTAGATTTATTTTTTGAGGTTAATACCTCATACCGGTTCATGACTCTATCAGTTCCTTCTCTGGGTCTTTGGAAGCCCATGGATTCCAGGTTCAGACACCCTAAGACATTATTATAGTCTGCATGAGGCCATTTATGTATTATTATGGTTTTGGGAAACCTTTGGACCAAAACACTGAAAAAGTTGAATGATTGTTAACAAAAGGAAATATCAAGGAATTAATAGAAAGGAGTTAAAGTCAAGGAAAATGTTCAAAGAAAGAATAGAAGTAACAAATGATTTTAAATTTATATTCAAGGGATAATATCTCTTTACGAACTCAAATTAGAATTAGGAAAAATTAAAACTCAAACTAGAAGCCACAACCTAAGCAGAGTCTGTTATAGAAGCTGGTAGACAGAACTCTGAGGAAGGAGACCCACTACACAGCTCTCAGAAACAAGGGTTAACTGACTTGCCTGGGTTACTTTGGTAGTTGATTTCTGTAGATATAAAGGGATATGTTCCTACCAGTCAGTTTAGGGTTCTTCCTAATGGCTTCATTTCAGAGAAGCCTTAGAGCTTATGGCTGAGCTCAGAGTTGAATTGTTGGATGTCTGTTTTGGGTTCTCAATTATTTGTCTTCCATATCAAAAGTAGAATATAACTCTTATTTCAGAAACACTGGGTTAACCAGTTAAAACTGGCAATGACTGGGGTAGAGTAACCTTATGATGATATTATGAATAATATAGATCAACATTAACAGTTTGTTCTTTACAAAACTACTTTCACATGCATTGCTTCCTTAGATTCTCAAAACTCCTGGCTGAAGTCCTGTAATACACCGTGAAATAGGATGCCTTGGACACCTGTGGATCTCTCTCTGAGCTTGTCCCTTCACAGGTTAGCCCTCCTAGCTTCTCTCTGCTGCCTCTCTCTGCACTCACTGAGTCACTGCATGATTTAGGTCTTCAGTGGATCACATGAACTTGCCCAGAATTCCCATCTTTTTACTCTCCTTTTTTACCTGAAAATACCAGAGGGTAGTTGGATATATGGAGTGAGATCTGAGACAACCTGTAGAGAGCAAGACGGAGTCTCTCATGTCAGGTGGAATCCTGTGTCAAGCAGGGGCCTGTGTCAAGTGATGACACAGTAGTTAAAGGTGCTGCAGCTAGGAGATATTCCCTGGGACCGGTGTCAGCTGACATCCCAGAACTAATAAGGAACAGAACCAAAAAAAGGTATGCAGGGTCCTGAAACCAATGCAATCCCTTTAGAAAGGGGAGGATTAGACAGCAGACTGTCAGACTCTTCAGACCTTACCCCTCTATGTCGGAGACCACTTGAAAAGACCACTGCTCCCAAAGGCTCTACCCTGTTAATCTGCAGACAGAACTGAGATCCTTCCCTGCTGGAACATAGGAAGGAGTGAGTGCCCAGAGCTGACCAGGACTTGGCCAAGACCTTATCTCAACTGTGCGCCCACAGACTGACTTCAAGTTTGCTTCATTAACTTACTACATCCTTCTGTTATCTGCTTTGTGCTGTGGTTTTTCTTCTGCCCTGCTCTGTTTGCTGTGTAAGGAGCCAAGTTGAGTCACATGGTTAAATGTCATTTTGAGCTTGGAATCCTGAACCTGGTTTATAATTCTGATTTAACTTTGCTTTATGATTGATTAAAGCTGACATTGTGGAAGGACACAACTAATGTGAACGCCTTCCTAGTGTGCTCATGATGCAACCCCCATTCCATCTATCACCAACTTGAATACCATCTTCAGCTAAGGACAAAAGGAAGATGTTGGAATGGGGGGGGTGGCCAATTATGGAGCTTGCCAGGAAAACCCCAACAAACATTGGTAATATTTGTGAGGTATATTTATGTCCATGGATAAGAGGGTTTCTTTCTTTCTTTCTTTTTTTCTTTCTTTCTTCTTTCTTTCTTTCTTTCTTTCTTTCTTTCTTTCTTTCTTTCTTTCTTTCTTTCCTTCTTTCTTTCTTTCTTTCCTTCCTTCCTTCCTTCCTTCCTTCCTTTCTCTTTTTCTTTCTGTTGATAAGAGTTTCTTGTGATTTGTAGAGTCATGCTCCTCTTTCTGATACTAGGAGGGAGAAACACTTACAAATGGAAATTTCCTTTATTAATGGAAATGTTCCTATAAAAAGTCTAACTTCCACTCTGGTTTCAGAGATTCTCCTGTGTTGGTGGTTTCTTAAAAATCACCAGCTCAAAATCATCCTTATGCCCAAGAGGTAACATTTGGAGTGGAGTAACTGCTACCCTTTGTGACTATCTGATAATAATGTGGCCTTGTGAGAAACTCAACCAAGGTGGCTTAGGTGCACTGATAGGAAACACATTCAAGGATCCCACTTCATCCACAAATTGCATCTTTGACTACATACTCTCCCCCCTCAATGAGGATTCCACAGTTCACAACACCAGAGATGTTTTATTGTTTTTGTTGTTTGCTGTTTCTTTATTTGTTTTCCACTGAAGTTCCCATTGAACATAGCCTATGTGGGCTTTTCCCCAGAAGATTTTAGGGAAGTGACTTTAGGAACTAGATCTCTGATTTTTTCCTGGTAAGTTCAGATTACCCATCTCCAGGTTATCCCTCCCCAGAGCCTTGTCATTCCTCTGTACCCAGAAGGGAGTCTTTAATATCAAAAACCTTTGCTCCAGACTATTCTCAGAGGGAACTTAAGTGTTCTAGATGAGAAGGCACAGAACAGGTTCACCTGGAAAGGCTGTTCCCCACCCATGACAGGTTACTAATCAGTTGGAGTGCTGCACCTCTCACTACTACTCCTTTCTTCACAACTGCAGACTTCCTGGCTCTCTGCTCTTAGACCTACATATTGATTTCCTCAACCAGTGACACCTGAGTGTTGGATCTGAACAGGGTGAGTTGCGTTAGGGCTGGTGCTAAGGATGCTTAAGGGAAAAGGCCAGAAACACTGGAAGGGGCCTCACTGAACTTCTAGATGGTAGAGTTAAGTTTGGAAAGTGATCCAATTTGTAAGAAGCAAAGACCTGAATTCAACTCAGGATTAATCCCAGTGAAACAGTGTCTCCCTTGAACCCATCTACCCCTATTCCCACTTCCTCCCCAATCTTTCCAAGCATAATACATTGAAGCAGCTTGAATCCTGGTCTTCTAACTTGGGTAAAGCCTTTGGGTCAGGTACAGGGTGGCCCAGATGTGAATGTGCCTACTCTGTCTTCTGTACATGATATAACCCTTCACATGATGGAGGACGAAAAAAATTTCCTTCTGTCATTCAAGATTCTTCCAGCCAGTTTAAGCCTAAGTTGACACCACATAGATTTAATAGGAGAAAAAAAACAAGGTTTATTATGTGCACATAGCGGCCCAAAAATAAAATCGAGATCCCAAAGAAATGATGGAGGCATGGAGTTTTTAGACATTTTAAACAATGAGATAATAGATTTATGAGGAATTGACAGGAGAGACAAAACAAATATTGGAGAGTGCTATTAAGTAAGGAATTCCAAGCACATTCTGGGCTGAGGAAGTAGGTTAGTAAAAAGCAAGGAAGTTTGTTTTTATAGCTTTCTTGGCTTTAAAATCCCTATCACTAGTAGGGTGCCTGGCTGGCTCACTCAATGAAACATATGACTCTTGATCTCAGGGTTATGAGTTGAAGCCCCACACTGGGCCTAGAGCTTACGTAAAAAATAAAAAAATAAGTAAAATCCCTACCTCTGGTGATAAGAATGTCTTTTTATTTCTTAGTACAGGGAGGGTACCATTCGTAAGAGAGATTCAATTTCTGCTTTGGAGGGATTGAAGAGGGTCTGAGTATCCTTGCCCTGTCTATTTTCCAAATAGATTCAATTCAAAATGATGAATATGCCATTGGGACACCTTTTGGGGTGGGCTGTCCTGCGTCCCTACACCATTCTCAGAAGTGCTCTCACTGACATATCTCATTAGATGCTCACAGGTCTTTGAAGCAGCTGTTCTTAGCCCCATTTGTGGACATAGGGCTTGAGAACAAGGTTAGAGATTCTACAGGATGAGCTGCATGCCTCATCATAAACAACCTATTGTTTACAAACAACACTGTACCTTCATTTTGACCTGAGTAGCTCTTGTGAGGGCAGTCCCAAACTTGGAACTTGATTAAACAAAATGATATTTCAAAACTCGAATTCCTATATGATTACATTCTGAAACCAAATCAAGAAGATTTATAATTATGATAATGTGATAAATGACCACTGAGTAGTATGTGGGTAGTCAGAAGTGATAAGAGATTTCTCACAGGCTTTGGGGAAGTACTCTAAGGAAATCAGGATCAGATAAGCACCATTTTGCAGAATCAATGTAACTGTAGCCTGGGGTTTGAGAGAACCAGAGCCTTGTTGCTTGGAAAATCACCCAAGTCTTCACCTAATTTCCTCATTCGCTTAAGTGGTGACAACCCTTTCCACTTCACAGCCACAAAACTTAAATTGCCATTTTCTTTTACGGCCACACGCTTTAGAGAATTGATCTGGACTGTTGGACAGAGTTAGCTAGGGGTGATGAGTCCTCTGTTTGGGTAGAAGAGAGGCCAGACAGCAGGTGTTTGAAATTCTCAAAATAAACTTTGTCTATTTTGGACCATTTTCGTGTTTGTCTCAGTCAGGTTCTAGCATATGTTTAGTTCTCATAAATTTAACTACCTAATGAGATTTATCCTCTTCAAGCCTGGGAACAAAATGGTAAAGTTGGGTGCCAGTGTCTACACTGGCAAGAAAGGAATTTTAAGGTGCAGGTCAACTCTTATGGCAGTGTTGAGATAATGTTTTCCTCTTTCTTCCCTGCAGACCCACAGGTGGCTCTGGTGACTGCGATGGCATCCTCTCTAAAGGTCCTAGGCCCTCTCTTGACCCTGCTATTTCCCCTAGGTGGGCTGCTTGTACACAGCCAGAACCTTTCCTGGAAGGAATTCATGAAACAGCACTACCTGAGCATGAGCTGGAAATTCAGTGATTACAAATGCAATGATCTCATGAGGGAAAGAGAAGGTCCACAAGACAGGAACTATCACATCTTCATCTATACCTTTTGGCACAAAATCGAGCATATTTGCCTCAGGAAGTGGAGAGACCATTACAGAAATGTATACATATGGGCCCAGCATCCCTTCAAAATACTCCAGTGCTACCAGGAGGGCAACCAAAAGAGCTACAGAGAGCACAGGGGGTACAGCTACATTGAATTCCACTGTGGCATGAATGGGCATGTCGATGGCATAGAGGACATCCAGTTGTTAGACATCAAAAAATAGAAAGTCTACCCATAACCCAGAGGTTTGAGTAGAGTGTCCAATACTTCCCAAGAGGGAGCCCGTGCCTCAGTCAACAGCCCTTGCTATGCCATCCTTTGCATTTGTGGTGCCAACGTTTTCCAACTACTTAGAGTTACACATCATCACATGCTTTCTTCCTATCAAAACCACTCACAGTTTCTCTGCCTGGAATATTCCTGTGCCCTCATGCATCTGATTTGCTCCTACAATTTTTAAAGATTAGGCTCTATATGGTTTTTCTGTTTTAGTGAACCAGGTATGTTCCTGAAAGTGACTCTTATTACACTGACCAAATCTGAATGGTCTTCCTTCCCTAAATAAATTATGTCACTTTACCATGTGTGACATTCACATATGTTATATGTTGTGTGACTGGTGGAGGTTTCCCAGGGTGTTTGATACACGTTGTGCTTGGATATGATGGGTGCACAATGTAGGCTGAAGATGTGTGTCATTGGACTCATTCCTTAAACATGTCTCTAAGGAAATGCATGCATTTTAGATAGGTTAAGGCATTATGTTTCCCAAGGCATAATAAACTAAGTAGAAGATAATGGCAGAAATATACATTATATGTTAATTAAAAAAAAGAAACAGAAAAGAAAGAAGATAATGGCAAAATGGGGTTTCTGATAATAATCATTTTTACTAGGCAGAGGTATAGAGTAGATATGGGATGTTAAAAGGTAACCTTCAAGAATGGGTTTTAAGACTTAAGTTTTGTTGGAGGAAAGAAGAAGTAAATTGCAGAAGGAAATGTTGAGGACACAAGAAAGTAATGTCCATGAGAATTCTGTTTGCTAAATGGGGAAGAGTGATACAGAGAAGGATAAACCTTCACTTCATACAATTTTGCCTCCAGCAGATATGGGGAGGAGAAATGTGGAACACTAAAATACCTTGTGTCCTTTAGCCTCCTGCATTGTTGAATGATTCCAGTCTTGAAACACTTGTAGAAAAGGCCAAGATCATAACACTTTCAGTTAGGTGGCTGCATTCCTAGTCCTAGACATCTAGCCCATGAGTAGCCAAGGAATCTAGGTTAGTCATCATTTTTCAAGAAGAGCTCCTCAGCTCTGCAGTTTTTCAGTGCACCTGGGGATGAGCAGACACTGGGAAGATGATGACCTATAGTAATCAAACTCACAAGAGATTAGTGTTAAACCAGCGGTTCTGGGGCACCTGGTGGGCTCAGTCAGTTAAGCCTCTGCCTTTGGCCCAGGTCATGATCTCTGGGTCCTGGGATTGAGCCCCACATCAGCCTCTCTGCTTGGTGGGGAGCCTACTTCCCCTCCTCTCTCTCTCTGCCTGCCTCTCTGCCTACTTGTGATCTCTGTCTGTCAAATAAATAAATAAAATCTTTAAAAAAAAAAGAGAGAAACCAGCAGTTCTGTATCAATAATGAGTATAAAGATGAGGATTACTAATAGTTTTTCTCAGTTGATAAAAACTGTCTCAGGGTGCCTGGGTAGCTCAGTGGGTTAAAGCCTCTGCCTTCGGCTCAGGTCATGATCTCAGAGTCCTGGGATTGAGCCCCACATCGGGCTCTCTGCTCATAGGGAAACTGCTTCCTCCTTTCTCTCTCTGCCTGCCTCTCTGCCTACTTGTGATCTCTGTCTGTCAAATAAATAAATAAAATTTTAAAAAAAAAACCCAACTGTCTCAAAATGTATGGTGTGGGGCACCTGCATGGCTCAGTCTGTTAAGTATTGGCTCTGAATTTCAGCTCAGGTCATGATCTCGGGGTCATGAGATTGAGCCTCACATCCAGCTCTGTCATGAGCATGGAGCTTGCTTGGGATTCTCTCTCCCTCTTCCTCTGTCACCTGAGTTATACTCTCACAAACTATCTCTCTCTAAAAAAATGGGGGAAAAGACCCCAGAAAAACAAATAAAACCAAAATGTAGTGGCACGGTTTGTGTTACTGTATTCTGGTTGCCTATACTTATATTCCAGAGTGATCTGTTCTGGTCTCCTACGGTAAGGTTTCACAATACATTTTAAGAATGCTAAGAATTCCTTTTATTAATGGGTTAAAAGATGTGGTTAATCCAACATGGAAGAAAAATGGATTCAAGCACAATTAAATGTAATAGCTTTGTGTTGTTGCTTGGGTTTTCCCACATCCACTCCATCCACCCCATTTGGATAGCTGCATATTCATTTCTTTTCTCAAACTATTTTTCCCCTGCTTCTGTGCAGTGTCGGTGGGGTCATCCCAAGGTTTCAAATCCCCTCTCCTGAGTGAAGTGATGGTCATGAGATTCAAGTTAGGCCAACCAGACTCTTTCCTATAGGAGACCAGAATGTAACAGCCCAAAAGATGGCTCTTTGGCATGGAGATGATTTTGAGCTGATTATTTTGAGAAACAGCAGAGAAAGGAGAGGCTCTGAAAGTAGCCTATAAATCCTCCACTTACAAATAAGAGAAATTTATCATCATAGAGAAAATGTCTATCCCTAAGGCTTTTTCCCTGTGTCTGGTAACAAGATAAACATGCCTCTAAGTCACAAGAAACTCCTACCAATCAAGAAGGCACAGACTTAACTCTGCTTACCAAACCTTACCTTTGTTTACTATTCTTTCGCTGGTTACCTTCCTGGAGCCTGCCTTCCCCATACTCTTCTTCCTTTGTTTTAACTGCAGATGGTCTGTTAGCCCAAGGTCTCATCACCACTTTGAATGACTCTTCCTGATGTGAAGAACAAAGGCAAAGGAAATGTAGAAAGAAAATTAAATTTCCTTACAACATGCAGCCCATTGACAAGTACTTGAGACAGGCAGAGAGACCTTCTTGAAAGAGCTCAGCTACCTCAATGCTAATATTTTGCTAGAGGAAAAAGGTAACCTTAGCCTGACATGAGCCCAACTCCCAGGGGTAAGGGCCTACTTAGCCAGAGCGACTGCATCTCTGTTAAACAGCCATTTTTGTTGTTGGTGCAGTAAACTTAAATTGTCCCTGCCCCTCAGAGAAACTTCCTTAAAAGCAAGTCCAGGAAACCAGTAAAATGTGGTCGACTAATTCCTGATAACGGAGCCCAGAATACAAGGAGGAGTCAGGCCAGATGGAGACATCTAACCAGTACAAAGCACATATGCAACCTCCCTAACCACCAAAGAATGTAAACCCTAGCTTTTGGTGGCCAAACTTGGGCGCCAATTCTGACCAGAGTGATAGGCTAGTTCAAACAGCTACTATAGGGTAAATTGTAATTCAATTAGCTACGTGTGTGTGGCCTAACATGTCTAAGCCTTCCTGGAAAGTACTGTTTGTTAACAGTTCCTGGTATGGGGTAATCTTAAGTAACAAGTCACAAGACCAGAAGGAACTAGCCAATCAGCAAGAGACACACAAACCCAGTGGGTTAAAATAACAAAATACGGGTTGCGGTTTTACCCAATAAAAGGTAGCCTATAAGATTGGGAGGCATTGCTCTCTTTAGAGGCGGCCTTTACTGGTCAGTCAATTCTTGATGCTTGGCACGAATAAAGCTTTACTTGACCTTTGCTTTATATTGGCCTCGTTCCTTTGATAATGGACCCCAACACCAGGATCCTGTAAGTCCCCATTAACATATAAAAATCCCAGGACATCTGGGTGGCTTAGTGGATTAAGTGTCTGCCTTCTGCTCAGGTCATGAGTCCAGGGTCTTAGGATTGAATCCCCCTGATGGGCTCTCTGCTCAGTGGGAGCCTGCTTCTCCTTCTCTCTGAGGCTGCCCCAGCTTGTACTTTCTCTCTCTGTCAAATAAATAAAATCTTTAAAAAAATATTTATGTAAATCCCTTTGGAGACTTCCTTTATCTCTACCCCATCCAAGTTATATGTCAGCAATCATCCTCCAAGCTTATGGCCCACTGATAGACATCTGAAGGGTCTCATGACTCATGCTGTACTAGACACTAGTAAATGACCTCATCTTAACAGCAGCTAGCCCTGCAAGGCCATAAAACCCTTGCTTCCAAATACCTTCAGGACTTTGTCTATCCCTAACCCCACCTAAACTTAAAAGTATAGAATCAGCCACCTGTCACAACCTTAGTGCAGCTCTTTCTGCCCTTGGGTCCTGTCCACATGCTTTCATAAAACCACCTTTTTGCACCAAAGATATCTCAAGAATTCTTTCTTTGCTGTTGGCTTCAAACCCTAACATCTTTCTTACACAATCTATACTGGGAGGGTGATGATGCACCCCAACTCCATGAAGAAAGAAGCTCCTTTACTACGACCCTCCCACCTTACCCTAGGTATCTTTTTATCTGGCTCTTCATCTGTCTCCTTTACCATATTGTTTAAGAAACTGATAAACCATGAGTGCTTCCTCGAGTTCTGTGTGCCACTCTAGCAAAGTAATGGAATAAACAGGGAGTTGGGGAAGCTCAGATTTATAGCCAGGCAGTCAGAAGCACAGGAGACGAGTGGCACTTGCAACTGGCAACTGGACTGGGGAGTCTTGTGTGTTTGTCATTTGTTTTCTCCTAAAGAAGTGAAATCATGGAGCTCAAAATGATAAAGCTTCAGGGATGGAGACACTCAACGGACATCAGGATTTCATAATTTCCTCACACTTCTTTGAGGAAGTTATCACTTCTCCTTTGTTCCTTTAAGGAGGCTTGGTCTTCCTGCATCAGCAGGGATACTGGCTTGAAACAGTGAGTTGGAGAGTGTGGGTCTCATCCACACTATGCACAAGAAAGGTATCTTCCAAGCCCTAGGTTTCCCTTTCCTCTTTCCTAGGGCTCAGAACCCTTCCACGCTTGCATACCTGGCAGAGGAACAGCAGATAAAAGCCTCTGAGCCTGGGACTAAACACTGCCTCTATCCTTAACAGGAGCCCCAGTAAGGAGACCTGGTAAGAGGAGATGCCTGGGGTCTGGGGACAGCAGAGCCATGACGATGGCCAGAAGGTCCAGGTCACATAGATATTTGAGAAATATCCCAGGAAGGAGGAGGGAGGAGCCAAGTTTCTGGACAGGAGGTATAGGACAAAAAGAGGAATGGGATCTGCTATTTAGAGGAAAGGTCATCTTACCTCCCATTCCTCCTTACTGGGCTTCAGGTCCTGAAGAAGAATTTTAAGACTCATGTCAGAAAGAAAGAATACAGTTTAAAGAACAAGAAAAGGACCATGAAATCTGAAAAGTTACAAACGCATCTAAATGGTTGTGAATGATAATTTTGGTCTTATGGCTTCTACTACGATCATTCTCTCCTTTTCTTCTCTCTTCCAACACAGAAGAGATGATGCTGGATCTTCTGGGACCGTTTCCTCTCCTCCTGTTGCTGCTGGGATCATGGGGGCCAGGGCTTCCCCCTGGTACTATGGCTCAACTCACTAGGTTTCAAATATTTGAAATTCAGCATATAAGAGCAGGTCCCGTACAATGCAACAATGTAATGCGTGCTGTCAATAGTCTTACTCAGCACTGTAAACCTCAAAACACCTTTCTGCATGACATGTTCCAGAATGTGGTTGCTACCTGTCTTTTGCCCAACAGGACCTGCAGGAATGGCCAGAATAACTGCCACCAGAGTGCAAATCGTGTTGGCATGACTTACTGCAGTCGCACTGGAGGGACATATCCCAACTGCCGCTACAGTACTACTCCCCAGAATCAGTTCTACACCATTGCCTGTAACCCCCCTCAGACGGGTGACCCTCCCTATCCTCTAGTTCCTGTGCACTTAGATTAAGACTAAGGTTTTCTTTACATTCCCTCTCACCTGGTGCAGTTTCTCTCATGATCTCTTCTGCCTTTTCTTTCTCTTTGTTGATTTTCATGGTTCCCAAAGAAGAAAGAAGAAGGGGAGTGGACAGAGTTGTGGACAAGAGTGATCAGATACTTTTCTGCTTTGGAGCTCTGTATGTTTTGAAAGAAGGCAACAGGGAAGAGGGCAAAGAAAGACCCAGACCCCCTACTTTCAATCTTGAAACTTCTGTCAAGCTTTGTTGCATTGTGTTCACAGCAATAAAATCACTTTCTGTTGCACTGTAATGACCTTAAATGCATGTGTCTGGGATCCCTTTCACAAACTGTCAGCCTGGGGCTGTCTTGATTGCATTTGCTCACATTCTCAGGGGAACTATTTGGGCCCTAGGTGACTTTCAAGGTTATACCATAACCCAAAGCTTCTGCCACTCCCCTGCCACTCCCCTGTCTTTTGAATTTTGGAGGAGGAAAGTTCATCATCCCTTCAGACTCTGCTCAAGGCTTTTACATATTTCCCTTGAAACCATGCTCTATGTTTATTTGGAGGTGGAATGGATACCTCACAGAGTGTGCATAGTCCTTCACACACAGATTCCAACCTTGGTAACTGATGCATCATACATATTTACTATTGGTTTTCCTATTTCATCAGATGATGTTTTAAATATAAGTAGTAGTAGGGATAATAATCCACTGTAGCTTTAGAGTCACTTGCCCCATGATTTATTGGAATGCATGAAAGAAAGCATAGATCAAGGGGGGGAGAAGTGCTGGGGGATGAAAAACATTCTTCCCTTATCTAAATACTGAAATATCACAGAATTAATGGTGTTTTGGAACCGATATTGGAATTAGACACTGAAGGACAGGAGTTTAATATTTGGCTGGGGTGCACCTGGGTGGCTCAGTGGGTTAAGCTGTTATACCTCTGCCTTGGGCTCAGGTCATAATCTCCAGGTGCTTGGTTCAAGCCCCTTTCAGCTCCCTGCTCAAAAGGGAGCTTGCTTTTCCCTCTTCCTCTTCCCTCCTTTCCCCTTATGCTCATTCTCTCTCTCTGTCTCTCTCAAATAAATAAAATCATGGAAAAAAAAAGAATATGGCTGGGATTAAGAATTTAGGTTCTAGGTGTAGGAGGGAAAATAATTTTCCCTCCACCATTCTAGGTTCTTGGATGAAACACCCCTCCCGTTATAAAAAGGCTGATTAATAAGACAAAAAGTATTTTAATTATGTAAAGACATTTGGTAGCCCCATAGAAAATGAGACTAAAAGGCAGCTAGACATCTGAGGCTTACAAATCTCTAGTCTGCTTTCAGAATTTCTCCTGGTCTGCAATTTCTCAAAATAAACAGCTTAATGTAATTCTTGTGCCAAAAAGTCGACCCGTATTTTGGGTCAACATTTTCTGTTACTCTTTATCAGTCAATCAATGACTACAACCCTGTGAGATAGTAGAAAATATGTATTGATTACTGCTTCTGATTTTTGGCACAGAGCTCCTGAAACCCTTGTAAATTCCTAAGTGATAAGAGTACTGGGAATATCTTTGTTTTTGGCAGACTCCTGGGTATGGTCCCTGGATGCGGGCTGATCACCAGGAAGATTCAGCCACGATTAAAAGCAAGGCAATTTAGGGTCGCCTGGGTGGCTCCATGGGTTAAGCCTCTGTCCTTGGCTCAGGTCATGATCTAAAGTCCTGGGATTGAGCCCCACATCACATTCCCTGCTCAGCGGGGAGCCTGTTCCCCACCCCCGCACCCTCTCTGCCTGCCTCTCTTCCTACTTGTCATCTCTGTCTGTCAAATAAATAAATAAAATCTTTAAAAAAAAAAGCATGGCAATTTCAGCCTCAGCCCCATCCTCTACATAGGAGAGAGGGGATGGAAATGGAGGTAATAATGATCTTGCCTATGTGATGTAGCCTCTATAAAAATCACAAAGTATGGGGTTCAGGGAACTTCCCAGTTGACAAACACATCTATGCTGTGGGAAACAAAGGTGAAAGAAAAAATTAAATTTCCTTACTACCTACAGCCCACTGACAGGGCCTTGACACAAGTAGAGTGAAATCCTTTAGGAACTCAACTGCCTTAATGTTAATACATTACTGAGGCCAAAAGGCAATCTTAGCCTGATCTGCTAGATCCTATAAAAATTCCTATGGAAATTTTCTGTATCTCTACCCTATCCCCAGCTACACCCCCAAGATATCTCATGGCAATCATCCCTCAATCATATGGCCCTCCAATATACATCTTAAGGGTCTCATGACTAAGGTTTTACTAGACAGTAATAAATGACCTTTTCCTAACAATAGCTAGTCCCCTCAGGGTCCTGGAAACCTTGCTTCCAAATTCTTTAGAGACTTACCCTATGCCTAACACCCTCCCAACTGGAAAGTGTGTAATCGTCCACTTGTCATGACCCCAGTGTAGCTCTTTCTGCCTAGGGATTCTTCTTGGTGCTTTAATAAAATCAACTCTTGGCACCAAAGATGTCTCAAGAATTCTTTCTTGACCAGAGGCTTGAAACCCCAACCAATTCCTACATCACAGGATTTTAATAAGAAAAAACGTTAAAGTGGTTTCATGACCTTTAGACCCTATTTCCAAAGACTGATCCTTCTCTATTTTTTCATAATGTGATTTCTTCCAGATTCTTCCAAAAAATCTCTACCCCATTTCTACCACCAAAATTATACTAATTCTATAAATATCCTTACACATATTTCCAACCCACCACAAAACTTGATTTATATCCATACTTCTGGTAATGAATGGGTATGAAGGAGGTACAGAGAGAGAGCTTGGAACACGATCTTTGCTATTCATTCTGTATGGAGAAATTTACTACCCCATCTGCTTTTGTAAACTTTCCTCATTGTATAATTCTTAGATTTTTAAAAAAGATTTTGTTTATTTATTTGTCAGAGAGAGAGAGAGAGAGCATGTGCATAAGCAGGAGGAGAGGTAAGCAGAGGGAGAAGAAGGCTCCCAGCTGAACAAGAGCCAGATGCAGGAGTTGATCCAAGGACCCTGGGATCATGACCTTAGGTGAAGGCAGGTGATTAATTCATTTAGCTACCATGGCATACCTGTTCATTTTTGTTTTCTTTTGTTTGTTTGTTTGTTTGTTTTTAAGTGGGGCTCAACCTCAAGACCATGAGATCAAGACCTGTGCTGAGTTCAGGAGTCAAATGCTTAATTGACTATGCCACCCAGGCTCTCCTGCATTTTATAATTCGTTTATCCTTCTACTCAAATCTTGAAGAATCCTGGTTTTACCAGCTAGTAGAATGTCCTAAGTCAACTATTGGTACTGAACTCAAATTTGTCTGTGCCCCCATGTGCAGTAAGCGAACATGTGAGACATTGATTTGAAGGCAAAGAAAGCTTTTTTATCATCAGAAGGGTGGCCCAACAAGAAGGCAGGGGTTATTTCCAAAGTTGCTTTGCCCTGTTGAGACTAGGAACAGCTTATGTATGTTTGGGGAAGAATGTGAACACTTGAGAGGAGGATAAGGACTTTCTTGAAAGCCTAATGATGGTGGAAGCACCTTGAAACAATCTGGAAGTATGCATTCTGTCAGAAAATGAGGTGTCACTTGGGACATGAGGCATCAGTTAATTTTAAGACAAATGTTATCATCTGTTTCCCATCAGATTCTTATCATCAATGTGCAAAGAAATATCCTAAATTGACCCTTCTCTTTCATGCCTATGGGTCTCTGTTACCAAACACCAACCTGTCCATGTACCCAATGGGATTAAGAATTTAGGTTCTAGGTGTAGGAGGGAAAATAAATTTCCCTCCACCATTCTAGGTTCTTGGATGAAACACCCCTATTTTTGTGCAGTAGGTCAAATTCTGACACACTGGATTTTTAAAAAACATTTTATTTATTTATTTGATTGAGAGAGAGATCACAAGTAGACAGAGAGGCAGGCAGAGAGAGAGGGAAGAAGCAGGCTCCCTGCCAAGCAGAAAGCCCGATGGGGGGCTTGATCCCAGGACCCTGAGATCATGACCTGAGCCGAAGGCAGAGGCTTTAACCCACTGAGCCACCCAGGTGCCCCTGACACACTGGATTTAAAGCAAGGAAAGCTTTAGAGTCAGGAGGGCAGCCTAAGGAGAAATCAGGGGATCATTCCTAAAGCTGCCTTGCCTTGTTGAACTTAGGGACAATTTGCATACATGAAAGGAAGGTGACAGGTTTCCTGGACCTTGTTGGGAGGTCCTTGAAACACTCTGGATGTAAACATCCTTGTGGACAATGAGGCATTATTTGGGACCTAGGATCAGCTGCATCAAGACAGATGTTACTGTCTGGTTCCCGTTATGTTTCTACAATAGCTTGGTAGACTCGGTGTAGGGGTAAAAAGACAAAGTTAATGATTGATTGTGCATGGGGTTTAGAGGGAAGTAAATCAGAAGCACCTGAGGGAAGTAAATCAGAAGCACCTGGGTGGCTCAGTCAGTTGAGCTTCAGACTCTTGCTTTCAGTTCAGGTATGGTGTCATGGGTGGTGGATGAAGCCCTAATCCAGCTACATGTGTGGTGGAGAGTCTACCTGGGAATCTCTCCCTATGCCCCTCCACCCACACACTCTGTTTCTATCTCATTCTCTCTCCAAATAAATAGATAAATAAATAAATCCTTCAAAGAAAAAAGAGGTACAAAAAACAGAATTAACTAGGGAACAAAACAACATAGACCTAAATTAATAATAGTTTTGCTTATGCTTTCAAAACAGGCCCAGGAAGCATATGTTCAGCCTCGTTTTCACACACAGTTCCCTCTTTGGGATGACCTTACCATCCTCTTCACCTAACTTCTAGTTAATCGTCACAATCAGCTCTGGTGTTGTGGCCTCCTCTCTACTGTCTCCTCATCTTCCCCTGGCATCTCCTCCACCACAGCTGGAGAGCTATTGACCGTTATTAGCATACAGTGTATTTGTTTACTTATCTGATTGTCAGATAAATAGTGGGAAAGCTGAGACAAAAATCCAGTTGTACTGGCTCCTAATCCAGGTTTTTTTTCCACTTCATCACAAAGAGAGTTTTGAAAGTAACTGCTTTTGGTTTTTCCCAAAAGTCAATTGTTGGGAGAAACATTAGAAATTTGGAAATGCATGCTGGCAAAATGAGAGCTCGATCCGGATAATCTGGCTCCTTTGTTATGCTGTTCTAACAGCATCATGAAATGATACAAGAGATTTACTTTCTCTCTTCCCAGACTTTTGAATCACTCTAGTAAGTCAGAATATTAAAAATGTACCAGGTCATTTAGGACTCATTCACTCTTCCTCATGAAAATTTCTTTCATGTTTTCCCTTTAATAAAGGACTTAAAATGCAGGTATCTGAAGAGGCTGTGCTAAGGTTCTTGTGGTGATATTTTTTTCCTCTTCCTCTTTTAATTCTTCAGTTTAAAAGCATGCACACACCTTACTATTCACATATACTCTGGTCAAAGACTAATGCCCACCACATCCATGACCACAGCACAGAATCCCTTATTTCATTTACTCCAGAGAGAATGATCTTTCTCAATTCCCATGCCCTTTTCGTCTACCTTTGACTATTTTATTTATTTCTGTTTTTTTTTTTTTTAATATTAACATATAATGTATTATTTGTTTCAGGGGTACATGTCATTCATCAGTCTTACACAAGACACAGCACTCCCCACAACACATACCCATCACAATGTCTGTCACCAGCCACCCCATCCCTGTCACCCCCTCCACTCTGAGTTGTTTCCTGAGTTTCAGAGTCTCTTATGGTTTGTCTCCCTATCTGGTTTCATATTGTTTCATTTTTTCTTCTTTTCCCCTATGATCCACTGTCTTGTTTCTCAAATTCGACATATCAGTGAGATCATATAATTGTTTTTCTCTGATTAACTTAGTTCACTTAGCATAGTACCTCTAGTTCTAGCTACATTATTCCAATTGGCAAGATTTCATTTTTTGGTGGCTGCATAATATTACACACACACACACACACACACACACACACACACACACACACACATCTGTTTATATATATATATCACTTCTTCTTTATCCATTCATCTGTTGATGGACATCTGGGCTCTTTTCATAGTTTGGCTATTGTGGACATTGCTGTTATAAACACTGGGGTGCAGGTGCCCCTTCAGATCACTCCATTTGTATCTTTGCAGTAAATACCCAGTAGTGCAATTGCTGGGTAGCTCTATTTTCAACGTTTTGAGGAATCTCCATACTGTTTTCCTGAGTGGCTGCACCAGCTTGCATTCCCACCAACAGTGTAAGAGGATTCCCCTTTCTCCACATTCTTGCCAACATCTGTTGTTTCCTGACTTGTCAATTTTAGCCAATCTGATTGGTGAGGTGGTATCTCATTGTGGTTTTGATTTCAATTTCCCTGATGCCAACTGATATTGAATGCTTTTCCATGTGTCTGTTGGCCATTTGGATGTCTTCTTTGCAGAAATGTCTGTTCATGTCTTCTGCCATTTATTGACTGGATTATTTGTTCCTTGGGTGTTGAGTTTGATAAGTTCCTTATAGACCATGGATACCAGCCTTTTATCTATAAATGTCACTTGCAAATATCTTTGACCATTCCATGGGTTGTCACTTAGTTTTTTTGACTGTTTTCATTGCTGTGCAAAAGCTTTTTATCCTGATGAAGTCCCAAATGTTCATTTTTGCTTTTGTTTCTCTTTCCTTTAGAGACCTGTCTTAGAAGCGGTGTTGTGGCCAGTGTTGAAGAAGTTACTGCCTATGTTGTCCTCCAGGATTTTGATGGATTCCTGTTTTGCATGTATGTCTTTCATCCATTTTGAGTTTATCATTATGTATGGTATAAGAGAATTGTCCAGGTTCATTCTTCTGTATGTGGGTGTCCAATTTCCAAGTACCATTTATTGAAGAGACTCTCTTTTTTCTGTTGGATAGTCTTTTCTGACTTGCTGAAGATTAGTTGACCACAGAGTGGAGGGTCCATTTCTGGGGTCTCTATTCTGTTCCACTTACCTATGTGTCTATTTTTGTGCCAATACCATGTTGTCTTGATGATCACAGCTTTGTAATACAGCTTGAAGTCAGGCATTGAAGTGATGCCCTCAATTTTGGCTTTCTTTTTCAACAATCCCCTTGTGATTCAGGATCTCTTCTTGTTCCATTCAAATTTTGAGATTGTTTGTTCCAGCTCTGTCAAAAATGTCAGTGGTATTTTGATAGGGATTGCATTGAAAGTGTAAATTGCTCTGGGCAGCATAGACACTTTCACAATGTTTGCTCTTCCAGTCTATGAGCCTGGAATGTTTTTCCATCTCTTTCTGTCTTCCTCAATTCCTTTCATAAGTGTTTGAGAGTTTCTAGAGTATAGATCCTTTATCTCTTTGGTTAGGTTTGTTCCTAGGTATCTTATGGTCTTTGGTGCTATTATAAATGTAAGTCATCCCTTTATTTCTCTTTCTTCAATCATATTGCTAGTATATAGAAATGCAACTGATTTCTGTGCATTGATTTTGTATCCTGCCATGTTTCTGAACTGCTATATGAGTTCTAGTAATTTGGGGTGGAGTCTTTTGGGTTTTCCAACTAAAGTTTCAGGTCATCTGCGGGGAGAGAGAGTTTGACTTCTTCTTTGCCAG
This sequence comes from Lontra canadensis, assembly GCF_010015895.1. Classification (NCBI taxonomy): domain Eukaryota; kingdom Metazoa; phylum Chordata; class Mammalia; order Carnivora; family Mustelidae; genus Lontra; species Lontra canadensis. The sequence goes on from NW_022631006.1 coordinate 29,177,348, forward strand.
TTGGAATGCCTTCTATTTCTTTTTGTTGTCTGATTGTTACTGTCTGTCTGAGTTGAACAAAAGTGTTGAGAGTGGGCATCCCTGTCATGTTCCTGACCTTTAGGGAAAAGCTCTCAGTTTTTCCCCAAGAGAATAACATTTGCTGTGGGATTTTTGTAGATGGATTTTATGATATTGAGGTATGTTCCCTCTCCCTTTGACTATTTTAAACAAATTGGGGAACAGAGATGTATGCAGACACTAACTGCAAAGGAAATGAAGTGTGTGTGTGTGTGTGTGTGTGTGTTTGTGTGTGTGTGTGTGTGTGTGTGTGGATTAAACTGAAATCATTTGAATTACAGCAGATACAGAAATAAATTTTTAAAAATTCATTTGGTATACATATACATTGTGAACTCCTCCCTACAATCAGGCAGATTAACAAATCTATTACTTCACATAGTGATTCTTTGTGTGTGTGGTAAGAACACCTAGGATTTATCTGAACACATTTCAAGACTATAGTACTGTATTGCCACCTGTTAAGAAAACTTAACTGAGCAAATCGTTTTTAAATAACTTTCTTTTTCTGAAGTTCTTTTTTTTTTTTTTTTAAGTAATCCATACACCCAAGTGGGGCTCAAAACGACAACCTGAGATCAAGAGTCACATGCTCCTCTGATTGAGACAGTCAGCGACTCTTTAACTAGGAAAATTTTTAAGATCTTATTGGCTTTATTCAATGATTCAGGGATCAGGCAGCATCCAATACAGCAGAGAGAAAGGAGCTCCAAAGGGCTGTACAAAATGAAAGACTTTAATAGGCAGGAAGAAGCAGGAGCAAGGATGTTATACTAGGCAAAAAAGCAGATCAATTCTTGCAAAGTTACTTTTCTTTAGGGAATGGCAGGGATCTATCTACCAGGCAGATTAAATAGTGCTGAACAAGCAAGTCCTGCTTTCTGGGAAAGCCAAACTGTAGTTAAGTCTCAATTTGGTGATATGGCGCTTAGCCGAAGCAACTCCATTTTGAGTTTTACATACCTATAGTCACTATGCTATACATCAGATCTCCAGAATTTATTCAGTTGCTAACCTGAAATTTGATCAACATTTCCCATTTCCCCTACCTCCAAGGCCTAGTAACCACCACTGTACTCTATGCTTCTATGAGTCTGACTATTATAGATTCCACATATAGGTGAGTTCATACAGTATTTGTCTTTCAGTGTCTGACTTATTTCACTCAACATAATGTCCGCCAGGTCCATCCATGTTGTCCAAAATCACAGGATTTCCTTCTCTTTTAAGGCTGCATAACATTCCATTGTATGTTTTTACCATTTTTTTCTTTAGCCATTCACCATCACTAACCATCAGGGAAATGCAAATCAAACTGCAATGAGATATCATCACACATCTGATAAAGGACAGCTATCATTAAAAAAAAAGATAAGAAGTGGTGTAAGTGTAGTGTTAAGTGTCTGACAATAAGCTTTTGATTGCCAAGGCATCTTTTTCAAAGACATTCTTCTCAAATACACACATTGCTGGCTATACAGCTAGCTAAGGAGGGATGCCATCCCACCCATGATGCACCCCCTTTGGCTCTGGGTGACCTAGATGACTGACCATTTGTGTGACCCCCCTTTTCTTTTCCCATGCTTTCATTCCCACTCTTATGTGTTTAAATTCACCAATAAAAAGTGAAACCTCAAAATCCTGGGGATCCCACCCTTGACTCCAATAAAGGCAGAGCCCCAAGTCTGTGCACTCTTTCTCTACTCAAGACATCACTGTGTGGCTTTGGCTGGGCCATATACCCTCCTGAACATATGAGGCTTATTAGCCTCATTTTTTCAAAGCTCCCTGAGGGTTGTTGCTGAGGTGTATCTTGCAAACAAACTAAGAGCCTCAAGGGCGGGTCCAGCCACAAGATCAGCTCTGAGTGGGAAAATGTCTGTGGGGCTAACCACGAATAGTGCGGGCAATGTACAGGCCATAGTTGATGGCATCACTCTCCAATATTGAGGCTAACACAAGACAGTGAGGATACTGAGAAAAAGAGAACCCTCGTATGCTATTGGTGAGAATGTAAATTGGTGCAGCCATTATGGAAACCAGTATGGAGATTCCTCCAAAAATGAAACATAGAAGTACTGGGGCACCTGGGTGGTTCAGTCAGTTAAGTGTCTGACTCTTGATTTTAGCTCAGGTCATGTTCTCAGGGTTGGGAAATCAAGCCCCATATTGAACTCTATGCTCATTGGGGAGTTTGCTTGGGATTATTCCTCTCTCTCAGTCTCTTGCTATGCCTCTCCTGCACCCCAAACAACCATACAAATCTAAAAAAATATTGAACTACCATATGATCCAGCAATCCCACTTCAGGGGGTTTATACAAAGGAATTGAAATCAAGATCTCAGATATTCACACCCCTATGTTCAATGAGGCATTGTTCACAGTAGCAAATAGGGAAATAACCAACAAGACTACCAACAGAAAGAAATCTCTCTCTTTTTTTACGTTGTATTTATTTAAGTCACCTCTACATCAATGTGGGGATTAAACTCACGACCCCGTGATCAAGAGTTGTACACTCTCCAGAATAAGCCAGCCAGGTGCCCCCAGAAGTGAAGGAATTGTTAAATCTCAGTTGCAGCTTAGTGAAAATAAAGATGTTAATTTTTTTTCCCTCCTGTGAAAATTAATAAATGGAAACCTGGTTTAGAGTGGCTGCGTGGCCAGCAGGGGGCGCTCTATTGCCCTACCACTCACACCAATTACAGCTCCAAGGGGACAAGACTACTTTGCAAGGCAAACTACTGTACTAGCCCCGCAGAAAGTCTTCCCCACCCTGCTACTTAACACTCCAGCTGAGTCTGTCACAACCCAGCCAAAGCAAGTCTACCACACTTCCAATTCCCTGTTTACGCCAGTGGACTTTCTGGGGTTTTTTTTGTTTTTGTTTGTTTGTTTTGTTTTGTTTTGTTTTTTACTTTCTGTTTATAACAGCCTTCCAAACTTCTTCCTTTCCTCTAGAAAAAGTGTTCTTCTTTGTTCGTGCACTTGCCTACACTTTTGCTGTAGCTTGCTTGTCCCTGATTGCAGTTCTCTGCTATTCCTGAATAAGCCCACTTTTGGTGGTAAAATAACTGGCAGTTTATTTTTTGAGGTTAATACTCCATACTGATTCATGACTCTATCAATTCCTTCCATGGAGTCCTTGGAAGCCCATCGATTCTAGGTTCAGACACCCTAAGACATTATTATAGTCTGCATGAAGACATTTATCTTTTATTATGGTTTTCAGAAACAGTTGTACCAAAACACTGAAAAAAATTGAGTGATGGTTAACAAAAGGAAATATCAAAGAATTAATAGAAAGGAGTTAAATCAAGGAAATTGTTTAAGGAAGGAATAGAAGTAACAAACGATTTTAAATTTATATTCAAGGGATAATATCTCTTTAGGAACTCAAATTAGAAGCCACAACCCAAGCAGCGTCTGTTACAGAAGCTGGTAGACTGAACTTGAGGAAGGAGACCCACTAAACAGCTCTCAAAAACAAGGGTTATCTGACTTACCTGGGCTGCTTTGGTAGTTGATTTCTGCAGAGATAAAGGGATATGTTCTTACCAGTCAGTTTAGGGTGCTTCCTAATGACTTCACTTCAGAGAAGCCTTAGAGCTTATGGCTGAGCTCAGAGTTGAATTGTTGGATGTCTGCTTTGGGTTCACAATCATTTGTCTTCCATATCAAAAGTAGAATACCATACTTATTTTAGAAACACTAGGTTAACCAGTTAAAACTGGCAATGAGTGGGGTAGAGCAACCTTATGATGATATTATGAAGAATATAGATCTACATTAACAACTTATTGTTTACAAAACTACTCTCACATGCATTGCTTCCTTTGATTCTCAAAATTCCTCGCTGAAGTCTTATAATAAATACACTGTGAAATAGGATGCCTTGGACACCTGTGGACCTCTCTCTGAGCTTGCCCCTTCACAGGTCAGCCCTCCTATCTTCTCCCTGCTGCCTCTCTCTGCACTCACCTGCCTGATGTAGGTCTTCAGTGGATCCCATGAACTTGTTAGGAAGGGCTTTGGATATGTGGCCACATGATGGCCATCTTAATTTTTCTCAGAGTCATCTTTCAAGTCTTCCAAACCCAGGTGCCCAGAATTCCTGTCTTTTTACCCTCCTCCTTCACCCCAAATTCCAGAGGGTCATTGGATTTATGGAGTGAGATCTGAGACAACTTGTAGAGAGCAAGATGGAGTCTCTCATGTCAAGTGGGACCCTCTGTCAAGCCATGACACAGTACTTAAAGGTAGTGCAGTTAGGAGATATTCCTTAGGACCAGTGTCAGCTGACATCCCAGAACTAATAAGGAGCAGAACCAGAAAAGGTCTGCAGGAGCCTGAAACCATTTCAATCCCGTAGGGGGAGGATTAGACGGCGAACTGTCAGACTCTTCAGACCGTAACCCCCTATGTCAGAGACCACATAAAAAGGCAACTGCCTCCAACGGTTCTACCCTATTAATCTCCAGACAGAACTGAGATCCTTCCCTGCTGGAACATAGGAAGCAGTGAGTGCCCAGAGCTGACCAGGACATGACCAAGGCCTTATCTCAACTGTGCACCCATAAACTGACTTTGAGTTTGGTTCGTTAACTTACTACATCCTTCTGTTATCTCCCTTGTGCTATGGTTTGTCTTGTGTCCTGCTCTGTGTGTTGTGTAAGAAGCCAAGTTGAATCACATGGTGAAATTCAATTGAGTTTGGAACCCTTAACCTGCTTTCTAATTGTGCTTTAACTTTGTTTTATGATTGACTAAAGCTGACACTGTGGAAGGACACAACTAATGTGAACTCCTTCATAACGTGGTCATGATACAGCCCCCATTCAGTCTATCAGTATATGAGTCCCTGTTATTCAAGGAATGCTTTACTTGAGCTGGGTTTTGAGGTGCACCAGAGTTTTTGTATAGAAACACCAATGAGTTTCTATAAATACCAGTATTTCTTTTTTTCTTTTTTTAAATTTTTTAAAGATTTTATTTATTTATTTGACAGATGGAGATCACAAGTAGGCAGAGAAGGCAGAGAGAGAGGAGGAAGCAGGCTCCCTGCTGAGCAGAGAGCCTGATGCAGGGCTTGATCCCAGGACCCTGGGATCATGACCTGACCCGAAAGCAGAGGCTTTAACCTACTGAGCCACCCAGGTGCCCCCCAGTATTTCTCTTTCTAATCCTGTTGACATATTTCCCAACCAAGGAAAGAATCAAGAGACTATACTCCAGTATGACATTGTTACTAACATGCTTTGAAGAGAAGTTCTGGGTATTATCTGAACATTCTGACTAAAAAACAGAAAAGAACAATTGCCCTCTGCCCTCTGTGAAAGCTGAAAGAAAATAAAGTCATCAATAGGTTGTCTCGCTGCCTCAGTTGGTAGAGCATATGACTCATGATCTTTGGTCATGTGTTTGAGCCCCAGGATGTGGGTAGAGTTTACTCCAAAACAAGAAATAATTATAGTTACTTATGTCAAGGGGGTTTAAAATGGAGCGGAGAGGTCATTAAGGAGGTGGCCCTTACTTACACCCTCACTGGGTGGTCTCATGAAGTTTGAACTGGGCCAAACCTTAAAGACTCTAAAGACTACAGAACACCTGCATTTTGCTACAGTATCTATTGGACTTTGCATTGTGATCACCTTAGCTACCAATTATGTTTATTCAAGATTAGTTTTCTGGCACCAACACCCATCAACAGTCTTTGTAAGTAATGTACAAAGGCATTCTCCTTAGGGTGCCTGGGTGGTTTTTCAATTAAGAGTCTGCCTTTGGGTCCTGGGATGGAGTCCTAAGTCTGGTTCCCTGGTCAGTGGTTTGTCTGATTCTCCCTCTGCCCCTCTCCCCACTCAGATGAGCTCCTTCTCTCTCTCTCTCTCTCTCTCAAGTAAATAAATAAAATATTAAAAAAAAAGCATTCCTCTTTTCTATCCACAAACCCCTGTTATTTGGTCTCTAGTTGGACAGTATTTGGGTTGTATAATCAGTATACACCAATTTACAATTCTTGATGTCAAATAAACAGTATGTCTCCTTACAATTTTTGGTGGACACCTTCTAGGTTCTTTTATTACCACTGTAATAAAACCAGATTGAGAAAAGAAAAACAAAGAGCATACATCTCCTGTATGTATGTATACTGGAGATACCCAGAAAAACTGAATAAAATGTCCCTAAATGGCTAAAGGCACCACCTTGAATACCATCTTCAGCTAAGGACAAAAGGAAGATGTTGGAATGAGGGTGGGGTGGCCAATTATGGAGGCTGCCAGGAAAAACCCAGCAAACAATGTTCATATTTGTCAAGTATATTCACGTCCATGGCTTCTCCATTTATAAGAGGTTTTCCATCTTTCTTTCTTTCTTTATGTTGATAAGAGTTTCTTGTGATTTGTAGAGTCATGCTCTGATACTAGGAGGGAGATAGACTTAAAATGGAAATTTCCTTTATTAATGGAAATGTTCCTATAAAAAGGCTAACTTCCACTCTGGTTTCAGAGCTTCTCCTGTGTTGGTGTTTTCTTAAAAATCACCAGGTCAAAATCATCCTTATGCCCAAGAGGTAACATTTGGAGTACGCTTCATGACTATCCAATAATAAGGTGGCCCCGTGAGAAACTCAACCAAGCTGGCTTAGGTGAATTGATAGGAACACATTCAAGGATCCCACAAAGTCAGGAACTATCCACAAGTCAGGAACTATTGCATCTTCATCTATACCTTTTGGCATGAAATTGAGCATATTTGCCTCAGGAAGTGGAGAGACCATTACAGAAATGTATACATATGGGCTCAGTATCCCTTCAAAATACTCCACTGCTACCAGGAGGGTAACCAAAAGAGATACAGAGAGCACAGCAGCTACACTGAATTCCACTATGGCTTGAATGGGTATGTTGATGGCATAGAGGACATCCAGTTGTTAGACATCAAAAAATAGAAATCTACCCATGTCCAGAGGTTCAAGTAGAGTGTCCAGTACTTCCCAAGCTGAGCCCCTGCCTCCATCAACAGCCCTTGCTACTCTATCTTTTGCATTTATGTTCCAACATTTTCCAACTAGTTAGAGCAATGCATCATCAAATTCTTTCTTCCTATCAAAACCACTCACAGTTTCTCTTCCTGGAGTACTCCTGTGCCCTCATGTATCTGATCTCCTTGTACAGTTTTTTTTTTTTTAAAGATTTTATTTATTTATTTGACAGACAGAAATCACAAGTAGGCAGAGAGGCAGACAGAGAGAGAGGGGGAAGCAGGCTTCCCACTGAGCAGAGATCCTGATGCGGGGCTCGATTCCAGGACCCTGAGATCATGACCTGATCCGAAGGCAGAGGCTTAACCCACTGAGCCACCCAGGTGCCCCTCCATGTACAGTTTTTTAAGATTAAGTTCTATATGGCTTCTCTGTTTTACTGAACCAGGGATATTCCTGATTGTGAATCTCTTTATACTGACCCATCCTGAATGGTCTTCCTTCCTTAAATAAATTATGTCACTTCAATGTGTATGACATTCACATATGTTATATGTTGTGTGATTGGTGGAGGTGTCCCAGGGTGTGTGATACAGATTGTGCTGGGTTATGTTGGGTGCACAGTTGTAGGTTGAAGGTGTGTATTATTGAACTCATTCCTTAAACATGTCTCTAAGGAAACACATGCATTTTATTTTATTTTTTTAATTTCTTTTCTGTGTAACAGAATTCATTGTTTATGCACCACACCCAGTGCTCCATGCAATGTGTGCCCTTCATAATACCCACCACCTGGTTCCCCCAACCTCCCACCCCCCCTTCAAAACCCTCAAGTTGTTTTTCAGAGTCCATAGTCTCTCATGTTTCATCTCCCCTTCCAATTTCCCTCAACTCCCTTATCCTCTCCATCTCCCCATGTCCTCCTGTTATTTGTTATGCTCCACAAATAAGTGAAACCATATGATAATTGACTCTCTCTGCTTGACTTATTTCACTCAGCATAATCTCTTCCAGTCCCGTCCATATTGCTACAAAAGTTGGGTATTCATCCTTTCTGATGGAGGCATAATACTCCATAGTGTATATGGACCACATCTTCCTTATCCATTCGTCCGCTGAAGGGCATCTTGGTTCTTTCCACAGTTTGGCGACCGTGGCCATTGCCGCTATAAACATTGGGGTACAGATGGCCCTTCTTTTCACTACATCTGTATCTTTGGGGTAAATACCCAGTAGTGCAATTGCAGGGTCATAGGGAAGCTCTATTTTTAATTTCTTAAGGAGTCTCCACACTGTTTTCCAAAGTGGCTGCACCAACTTTGCATTCCCACCAACAGTGTAAGAGGGTTCCCCTTTCTCCACATCCTCTCCAACACATGTTGTTTTCTGTTTTACTAATTTTGGCCATTCTAACTGGTGTAATGTGGTATCTCAATGTTTTTATTTGAATTTCCCTGATGGCTAGTGAGGATGAACATTTTTTCATGTGTCTGATAGCCATTTGTATGTCTTCATTGGAAAAGTGTCTGTTCATGTCTTCTGCCCATTTTTTGCCATGATTATCTGTTTTGTGTGTGTTGAGTTTAAGAAGTTCTTTATAGATCCTGGATATCAACCTTTTGTCTGTACTGTCATCTGTGAATATCTTCTCCTATTCTGTGGGTCGCCTCTTTGTTTTGTTGACTGTTTCCTTTGCTGAGCAGAAGCTTTTGATCTTGATGAAGTCCATATTCACTTTTGTTTCCTTTGGGAATGCAGAATTTCTGAAGCTTGTTTGTTTTGAAGAATTTTCTAGAAATTAGCATTATCCTTCTTAAAAGAATCACTGGTTATGGCCATTTCTGCCTTGAAGCAGACACTCACCTTAATATGTTAGTACCTCAAATTTCCAATTAATCTGCCCAGATTTGTTTCTTGGAAGGGGTTAGTACTCCTTTCTTTGTGGGGTAGCAATAGTCTCCCCACTGAACAGAGACCTCCAATTTGTCACCAGACTATCTGAGGTGTTTCTCCCCTTGATTGTGCCTGACCCTCTCTATGACAGGACTCTGTCTTTCCTCT
>NW_022631006.1:29201451-29213209 GCF_010015895.1 Lontra canadensis
AATTTAAAAAGAAAACGAATAAAGAAAAGATATAAAAAGGAAAAAAATATATATATTAGATAAACTAGTTAAAAAAGGTTTAAAAAGAAAAGGGTAAATGTTAAAAAAAATTAGCAGAAGAAGAAAAATAAAATTGAAAAAGAAAAAAAAATTAAATTAACTGCAAGGCTAAAGAATCATGGGGAGAAAGCCATGAGTTCCGTGCTTTGCTTTCTCCTCCTCTGGAATTCTGCTGCTCTCCTTGGTATTGAAACTGCACTCTTGGTAGGTGAACTTGGTCCTGGCTGGATTTCTTGTTCATCTTCTGGGGGAGGGGCCTATTGTAGTGATTCTCAAGTGTCTTTGCCCCAGGCGGAATTGCACCGCCCTTACCAGGGGCTGGGCTGAGTAATCCGCTTGGGGTTTGCTTTCCGGAGTTTTTTTCCCTGAGCGCTTTACTCTGTAAAGTTCTGAAGGACGGGAATGAAGATGGCGGCCTCCTAGTCTCCGGCCCGGAGGAGCCGAGAGCCCGGGGCCCCACTCCTCAGTGAGCCCTCAGAGAACAGCGCCCAATTACTCCCGTCACCTTGGCCTCCGGCCGCACACCGAGCTGACCGAGCCTGCGACCGGTTCAAGGTAACCCTGAGCAGTGAGCTCACTCCTCGGCTCTGTCTCTGTAGCCGGCTTCCCCGTTCTAATACCTGCAAACTCTACGACACTCAGACACCCCTCGATCCTTCTGTGACCCTGCAGGACCTGAGGCCACGCTGACCCCGCGTGGGCTTCACCCCGGTTAAGCCTCTGGAGCGATGTCCCTCAGTGGAACAGACTTTTAAAAGTCCTGATTTTGTGCTCCATTGCTCCGCCGCTTGCTGGGAGCCGGCCCCTCCCCCCGCGGTCTATCTTCCCATCGCTTTGGATTCACTTCTCCGCCAGTCCTACCTTTCAGAAAGTGGTTGATTTTCTGTTTCTAGAATTGCTGTTCTTCTTCTCTTCGATCTCCTGTTGGATTTGTAGGTGTTTGCAATCTTTAGATAAGCTATCTAGCTGATCTCCTGCTACCTGAAGTAGTCTCAGCCTGCTACTTCTCTGCCATCTTGACTCCTCTCCGGGTATTCATCCTTTCTGATAGAGGTATAATACTCCATAGTGTATATGGACCACATCTTCCTTATCCATTTGTACGTTGAAGAGCATCTTGGTTCTTTCCACAGTTTGGCGTCCGTGGCCATTGCTGCTATAAACATTGGAGTACAGATGGCCCTTCTTTTCACTACATCTGTATCTTTGGGGTAAATACCCAGTAGTGCAATTGCAGGGTCATAGGGAAGCTCTCTTTTTTATTTCTTGAGGAATCTCCACACTGTTCTCCAAAGTGGCTGCACCAACTTGCATTCCCACCAACAGTGTAAGAGGGTTCCCCTTTCTCCACATCCTCTCCAACACATGTTGTTTCCTCTCTTGCTAATTTTGGCCATTCTAACTGGTGTAAGGTGATATCTCAATGTGGTTTTTATTTGAATTTCCCTGATGGCTAGTGAGGATGAACATTTTTTCATCTGTCTGATAGCCATTTGTATGTCTTCATTGGAGAAGTGTCTGTTCATATCTTCTGCCCATTTTTTATATGATTGTCTGTTCTGTGTGTGTTGAGTTTGAGGAGTTCTTTATAGATCCTGGATATCAACATTTTGTCTGTACTGTCGTTTGCAAATATCTTCTCCCATTCTGTGGGTTGCCTCTTTGTTTTGTTGACTGTTTCCTTTGCTGAGCAGAAGCTTTTGATCTTGATGAAATCCCAGAAGTTCATTTTCACTTTTGTTTCCTTTGCCTTTGGAGACATATCTTGAAAGAAGTTGCTGTGGTTGATATAAGAGGCTACTGCCTATGCTCTCCTCTAGGATTCTGATGGATTCCTGTCTCACATTGAGGTCTTTTATCCATTTCGAGTTTATCTTTGTGTACCATGTAAGAGAATGGTCGAGTTTCATTCTTCTACATATAGCTGCCCAGTTTTCCCAGCACCATTAATTGAAGAGACTGTCTTATTTCCACTGTATATTTTTTCCTGTTTTGTTGAAGATTATTTGACCATAGAGTTGAGGGTCCATATCTGGGATCTCTACTCTGTTCCACTGGTTTATGTGTCTGTTTTTATGCCAGTACCATGCTGTCTTGGGGATCACAGCTTTGTAGTAAAGCTTGAAATCAGGTAATGTGATGCCGCCAGTTTTATTTTTGTTTTTCAACATTTCCTTAGCAATTCGGGGTCTCTTCTGATTCCATACAAATTTTAGGATTATTTACTCTAGCTCTTTGAAAAATACCAGTGGAATTTTGATCGGAATGGCATTAAAAGTATAGATTGCTCTAGACAGTATAGACAGAAGGACATTACATAATTCTTAAAGGGATTATCTACCAAGATGATCTAACAATTGTAAATATCTACACCCCCAATATGGGAGCATCCAATTAATAAGAAAACTATTAATCAAGATAAAAAGTCATATTGATATGAATACATTGATATTAGGAGATCTTAACACAGCTCTCTCAGTAATAGACAGATCATCGAAGGAGAAAATCAATAGAAAAACAAGAGCATTGAATGACACATTGGACCAGATGGACCTCATAGATATATACAGAACATTCCACCCTAAAACAAAGAATACTCATTCTTCTCAAGTGCACATGGAATCTTCTCCAGAATAGACCACATACTGGCTCACAAATCAGGACTCAACCAATACCAAAAGACTGAGATTATTCCCTGCATATTCTCAGATCACAATGCTTTGAAACTGGAACTCAATCACAAGGAAAAGTTCAGAAGGAACTCAAACACCTGGAAGCTAAAGACCAACTTGCTTAAGAATGCTTGGATCAACCATATCAAAGAAGAACTGAAACAATTCATGGAAATCAATGAGAATGAAGACACTTCAGTCCAAAACCTATGGGATACAGCAAAGGCGGTCCTAAGGGGGAAATACATAGCCATCCAAGCCTCCCTCAAAAAAATTGAAAAATCCAGAATACACCAGCTATCTCTACACCTTAAAGAGCTTGAAAACCAACAACAAATCAAACCAACTCCACACATAAGAAGGGAAATCATCAAGATTAGAGCAGAGATCAATGAGGTAGAAACCAGAGATACAATAGAATGTATCAATGAAACTAGAAGCTGGTTTTTTGAAAGAATCAATAAGATCGATAAACCATTGGCCACACTAATCCAAAAGAAAAGAGAGAAAGCCCAAGTTAATAAAATTATGAATGAAAAGGGAGAGATCACAACTAACACCAAGTAAGTAGAAACAATCATCAGAAGTTATTATCAACAGTTATATGCCAATAAGCTAAACAACCTAGATGAAATGGATGTATTCCTGGAAAACTCCCAAAATTGAACCAGGAAGAAATTGACAACCTGAATAGACTGATATCTAGTAAGGAGATTGAAGCAGTGATCAAAAACCTCCCAAAAAACAAGAGCCCAGGACCTGATGGATTCCCTGGGGAATTCTACCAAACTTTCAAAGAAGAAATAACACCTATTCTCCTGAAGCTGTTTCAAAAAATTGAAGCAGAAGGAAAACTTCTAGATGCTTTCCATGAAGCCAGCATTACCTTGATCCCCAAACCAGGCTAAGACCCTACCAAAAAGGAGAATTTCAGACCAATATCACTGATGAATATGGATGCTAAGATTCTCAACAAGATCCTAGCAAACAGGATCCAACAGCACATTAAAAAGATTATCCACCATGACCGGGTGGGATTCATCCCTGGGTTACAAGGATGGTTCAACATTCGCAAATCAATCAATGTGATAGAACAAATCAATAACAGAAGAGAGAAGAACCACATGGTCCTCTCAATTGATGCAGAAAAAGCATTTGACAAAATCCAGCATCCGTTCCTGATTAAAATGTTTCAAATATAGGGATAGGGGGAACATTTCTGAACTTCATAAAATCTATCTATGAAAGACCCACAGCAAATATCATCCTCAATGGGAAAAAGCTTGCAGCCTTCCCTTTGAGATCAGGAACATGACAAGGATGCCCACTCTCACCACTCTTGTTCAACATAGTATTAGAAGTCCTAGCAACAGCAATCAGACAACAAAGAGAAATAAAAGGTATCCAAAGTGGAAATGAAGAAATCAAACTCTCTCTCTTAGCAGATGACATGATTCTTTATATGAAAAACCCAAAAGACTCCACTCCAAACTACTAGAACTCATACAGCAATTCAGTCACGTGGCAGGATACAAAGTCAATGTACAGAAATCAGTGGCTTTCTTATACACTAACAATGAAAATACAGAAAGGGAAATTAGAGAATCGATTCCATTTACTATAGCACCAAGAACCATAAGATACCTGGGAATAAACCTAACCAAAGAGGTAAAGGATCTGTACTCAAGGAACTACAGAACACTCATGAAAGAAATTGAAGAAGACACAAGAAGATGGGAGACCATTCCATGCTCTTGGATTGGAAGAATAAACATTGTTAAAATGTCTATACTGACAAGAAGGAAATATCTTATTAAATGATGAGATGTAACAATCAGGAGATCAATGGAGTATTTGGTGGAATACTTTCAGAGCACCTTAATTTGACTATATTAAAAAGAAAGTCAGATACAAAGAAATGGAGTTAACAAGGAGGCTGACAGTGAAGAGATGGAGCAAATTTTTGCACCAGCATGATGGGGGTGGCTGGGGAGGTCACCTGAGGGTCTGCATATCTTGCGGAAAGAGTCAGTATAGAAGACACTGAAAATACATCACAGAGGTAGAGCATAGCCCCAGGAAGGGGGCTGACATGGGCAAAGGAACAGGAGACTGTCTTGTCTGTGAGGATGGTGGAAAGGGGGAGGTAGGTACCAGACAAGGAAAAGGATGCAGCTGAGAAACAGTGAAGTTGACTAAGAATATGAACAGTAGAAGAATGTCCCTTCCAGCAATGGGACTTTCTCCAAAGAGTGAGACTTGAGTCTTGTTTGTCTCAAACCCCTGTTTTAAAACATGGTTCTGAGAATGTCTGCATCATCTCTGTTGTTATCTAGGTCATGGGACAGTTATCCAGTGTAGATTGAGTCTCTGACCCATTACTGAGAATGAGTCTGTGACCATTACTGTCATTTCCCATCCATTAAATCACCAGTTGCTGTATTTATCTTCATTACACAAATTAAAATGTGATATCAATCTCTCAAAATTTTTCTCAGGTAGTTTGACATACATCACAGTTGTCATTTCTTTAGGCACATACAATGTGATATTTATTTCCATCAACAGCTCTTGAGAATTTGACTAGAACCTGTAGAGTGAGGAGACCATATGTATTAGTTGCAGCTTCATGACTGGTATGTTCTGTTCAGGAAAATTTTTCCACCTCTCTGGATCTCAGTTTCATCATCTATAAAACACACAAGCTGGATGACTGGCACAGCACTAATAAAAGAGAATTTAAATGCATAGTGACTAGAGTTGTTTGGACAGTGATGTGGAATAAGTTCACCTCTTAATTATTCCTGTAATACCAACTGACATTTTTCTGGATAAGAGCAGATGAATACCCAAAATTCCTGTGTTATGATCTTAAAGATTAGTAATATATCAACTTATGTATTTTGTTTCCTTATCTGTAAATTAGGAATACTTAAAATACCTTATTCTAAGATGCTATAGACTGAATGTTTGTTTCCCCACCTGTACCCCAAATTTGTATATTAAAACCTAACTCTCAATGGGATGGTATTTAGAGGTGAGGCCTTTGAGAGGTGATTATGTCATGAAGGTGGAGCACTCGTGAATGGAATTAGTGCCCTTACAAGAGAGACCACAGAGAGCTCCTTTAACCCTCTATCATGTGAAACTGGTTCCTAGCTATGAAACCAAAACCCTGTTTGTCCAGGGCCATACCTATTTATGCTTATTCTCTTGACTAATAAATAATAAAGTCCCTCCTCACTCTCAAAAGTGTCTCAATTCAGACAGTAAATTTTATGGCAACCCTATTGAAAACACACAGTAAGCCCTAATAGAATTTTAATATTATTATTACCACTACTGATATTGTTCCTTCAAGAGTCAAAATTAAAAGTTCAGTTTTAAATTCTGATTTAGTAGAGGAGACAGTGATTGAAGTTTCTGATTAGGAGGGAGGGATAGACTGAGAATCTCTAAATTCTATCTTCATTTTTTAAAAGATTTTATTGATTTATTTGACAGAGAGAGAGAATAATTGGGAGAGCATAGGAGGGAGAAGGAGAAGCCAGTTCCCTGTTGAGCAGGGAGCCTGAGATGTAGGTCTTGAGCCCATGACCCTGGGATCATGAACTGACCCAAAGGCAGACACTTAACTGACTGGGACACCCAGGCACCCTAACTTCTGTCTTTATAGAGAATCAGAGATCAGCAAAAATGGAATGGGTGCATCAGGAAAATGCAGGCAGATCTGGGCTTGGACATCATAGTAGACACACTAAGATTTACACTGGGGAAAGTGTCATAAGGCACTGAGACATTCAAAGCAGTGTTTCCAAGGGAGCCTTGGGACAACCATGTACAACTGCGCATAACTCATAGGGATGATGGTGGGAAACATGGCTGTACCCAAGTCTCTTGTGGGGAAAAATGGGACAGACAAGTTTGTAAAGAGGAAGTGAAGGGAGTGAATGAAGGCTGGAGGGAGAGGGGTCTAAACAATGCAGCTTAACTTGCACCTAAAGGTTGCCTTTGGCTACTCCCTTCTGTGTGGTAGACAGTAGAGTGGCCCGTAAGAGGAAGGGGGTAGATCCAGAGCAGGATGTGTCTTATCTGCAGTCCCCTATCTTGCTCTATCTCCAAAACTGCCTCTCAGGAGCCCTCAATTCCTGTTAGACTCCTGGGGGAAGTTGCCTCAAGACAGCATCAAATCTCCAGGATATATCCAGGCCTCAGAAAAATGGTCCATTTGAGATAGCATTTCAGATCTGGAACTTGGTCAGCCAGCTCTGATGACCAGGGTTACAGGTGATGAATGGAATCATTATTGGGTTAAGTTCTCAGTGAACAATATAGTTTTTGTTTAACATTTCTGAATGCTTGTTGATTGATCAAGTTTCAGAAAATACTCTCTTCCAATGAAAAGTATTTATATTGGGTGTAAGAGTAAGTCAGGGAGGTCTGGGGTTTGTCCTGAACTTTCAGTGACCTTCCAGCCCCTTGAGAGCATGGCCCTTGTAATCAGTTCATCCTGTCCAATGACGAGTCTAAGGAAAGAGAAGAGGGCTGTCTTTGGGATGGCCAAATATACATGCCTGCTTATCTGCATGTTATCATTTCAGTCCCAAAAACACTTTCTAAAAAACAAAACAAAAATAAAAACAAAAAACAAACAAGCAAAAATACACTTTCTGCTCCTTACTCTATGCCCACTTAACTTCATTTGTGACTTTGTGGAACATCATGTAGTGAGAAAAAGCATGGGCCTGAATTGGAGCCTCAATGCCACAGTATAGTCTATGGCTAACAACATGGTGTTGCTTATGCATTGCTGTACAGCATTCTTACTAAACAACAATACTTTCATTATCTCTGATTTTATGGTTTAGGTATAAAACATCAGTCTTCAGCAGGTTAGGGCAGAGATAAGGGAAAAACTGCAAACACATCCTAAACTTTTTGAGTAGTCTTGTTCATTATAGTGGTATGGGCAAAACAATTCTCAAACTATGTTAGCTATATTACAAGAGTGAGCAAATGCACACAAAGGTTAATGTTGTGAAGAGCCAGGGTTCAACCTGGACATGTGTTTATGGAATAGGTGGAGGAAACAGAGTGGAGGAAGAATCTTTTTCCTCCACCCTCTTAGGTTCAGAGACTGGGAATGTATAAGTTAAACTGACAAAAGATAGACTAGCAAGAGAAAAAACCTGAGTTACATACACATATACAGCCCCAAGACTGAACCCTAATGGATTCTATGGACTTTGAGTGATGTGTCAATGTAGGTCCATAATTTGTAACAAATGTACTGCTCTAGTGTAGGATGTTGAGAGTGGGGGAGGCTGTGCATGGGGGGTATGGGGACACAAAGTATATGAGAATTCTGCTTTCTGTTCATTTTTTCTGTGAATCTAAAACTGTCCCCCCCAAAAATTTCAAAGACACAGAGACTGGAAATGTTACAGATTAAAAGTGGCTAAAGAGACATGGCAACCAACACTGACACCTGACACTGGGCTGGAACCCGAACTAGTGGAAGCACACAGCTGAGAGAGCATATGCGAGGCAGGAACAGCTTTTGTATGCATAACCTCCGAGTCTGTATTTCTAGGTTCTCCACATGACAGGCACAAGCCTTGTCCTACACCATCCCTACTGCTCAAATGCCCATGAGAAGGAGGTGTAGAGAAGTGACTTTGGAGATTAAAGCCATTGCTTTACACAGGAGGACCTAGAGTGGGGCAGGTGCAATTTCAGGATTTGCCATAAGCTGAGAAATGAGAAAACTGCCTTGATTTTAATCAAGAATATGTGGATGGGCATACCACGTGGCTTGTCAGATTCAATGAAACCCTCTTGAGAACAAGCTTTCAGGCTCTTGGACAGGTTGCGCACAGCTGCCATGTGCCCAGAGAGGATAAGCTGTGTGCACTTGTGTGGACAGACTGACCAGACCATGATAAATGATGTTGATAAAGAAGGGAATTAGGCCACTGAGAAAGAAGGGGGCAATCAGACAGAAGATCTTTATTCTATCAGTGGTCTTTCATGATACTTGATGTGTGGGAACCCTTATTCTTTCAGAGACCAGCCCATGTATTCCACTTTTCTTGGTAGGAAGAAAACTATAGAGAGATCCAATGGATGGCGCATCCACATTTATCTTTTGTAGTCCAGTGGGCCATCTCCCAGCCTTCTCTGCTGCTCTGTCATAATGGTTCTGAATCTCTGTGTTTGCATTTGAATGCAATTAATTTTTTTTCTCAGTATTTATGGTAAGTCAACATCTGTACAGATTTTGTCATTAGTTAACATAGTTTGTTGTTGCCACCACTGCTGTCATTTCAATGCCTACTGCTCCTACTTCCTGCTGCCAGTGGCAGGACGCTTCACATGACTCCTCCAGGGAAAGCATCACTCAATTCCTCTCTGTCTCATACTGAGGCTTTTTACATCCTTTTGTCCTTGCAAGGGGACCTCAGAACCTCTCAGATGTGTCACCTCACTCTCAGGTGTGGAGAGAGCTGTTGACCTGCGATTTCACTGTTGACCCTCAGGTTGGATCTTGCATAACTCCTTGTGGTGAGCTGATTTAAATTTCCTTCAGATGAGAGTCTACTGTCAATGTTGTCTCTACCTGTAGGAAATTTATGCTTTCCTGGGGTATGTGGGTGGATCAATAAAGCCCTCAATGCTTGATTTGGCTCATGTCATTGTTTGAGGGTCATGAGTTCGAACTTCATGTTGGGGTTTGGGCTCACTATGGAATCTGTTTGAGATTCTGTCTCTCTGCCTCTGTCCCACCCCTTCCCTTGTTCCCACTCACTCTCCCTAAAATAAATAAATAAAATCTTAAAAAAAAAATAAAAAGAAATCTGGAATTTCCTTTTCCCATTTTCCTGAGGCCATGCCATCTCTATGATGAGAAATCCAAGAGCTGCTGACTCCTCAACCAGATTCCTTCCATTAGGTATTTTATTTCTTCTCTTTCTGCCTTGTCACCATCATCTCATATCCCCTCACCTCTCCCCAGCCACACCAGCTTCTTTAGGGAGAGAGAAGATCCAACTTTTGCCTGGTACAGGACTTTTGCACTTGTTATTTTTTCCTGCCTGAAATGTTCTATTTGTTTATTTATTTATTTACTTACTTATTTTCAGTATTCCAGAATTCATTGTTTATGTACCACAACCATTGCTTCATGCAATATGTGCCCTCTGTAATACCCACCCCCAGGCTCACCCAACCCCCCACCCTTCTCCAAAATCCTGTTTGTTTCTCAGTTATGTCTCCAAAGGCAAAGGAATCAGAAGGAAAATGAACTTTAGGACTTCTTCAAGATGAGAAGCTTCTGCACAGCAAAGGAAACAGTCAACAAAAAAAGAGGCAACGCACAGAATGGGAAAAGATATTCACAAATGACAGTATGGACAAAGGGCTGATATCCAAGATTATAAAGAACTCCTCAAATGTAACACACACAAAACAGATAATCACATCAAAAAATGGGCAGAAGTGTGGAGGAGTCAAGATGGCGGAGAAGTAGCAGGCTGAGACTACATCAGGTAGCAGGAAATTAGCTAAATAGCTTATCAAACCATTGCAAACACCTACAGATCCAACGGGAGATTGAAGAGAAGAAGAACAGCAATTCTAGAAACAGAAAATCGACCACTTTCTGAAAGGTAGGACTGGTGGAGAAGTGAATCCAAAGCGACGGGAAGACAGACCGTGGGGGGAGGGGCCGGCTCCTGGCAAGTGGCGGAACAACGGAGCACTAAATCAGGACTTTTAAAAGTCTGCTCCACTGAGGGACGTCGCTCCAAAGGCTAAACCAGGGTGAAGCCCACGCAGGGTCAGCGTGGCCCCAGGTCCCGCAGGGTCACAGAAGTATCCAGGGTGTCTGAGTGTCGCAGAACTCGCAGGTATTAGAGCGGGGAAGCTGGCTACAGAGACAGAGCCGAGGAGTGAGCTCTCAGCTCAGGGTTACCTTGAACCAGTCACAGACTGGGTGAGTTCGGAGCGCAGCCAGAGGCCAGGGAGACAGGAGTGATTGAGAGCTTTTCTCTGAGGGCGCACTGAAGAGTGGGGTCTCAAGCTCTCGGCTCCTCTGGGCCAGAGATTGGGAGGCCGACATTTTCATTCCTGTCTTCTGGAACTCTACAGAAAGTGTTCAGGGAACAAAAGCTCCCGAAAGCAAACCTGAGTGGATTACTTAGCCTGGCCCCTGGTAAGGGCGGGGCAAGTCCACCTCGGGCAAAGACACTTGAGAATCACTACAATAGGCCCCTCCCCCAGAAGATCGACAAGAAATCCAGCCAAGACCAAGTTCACTTACCAAGGAGAACAGTGGAATTCCAGAGGAGGAGAATGCAAATCATGGAACTCATGGTTTTCTCCCCATGATTCTTTAGTCTTGCAGTTAATTTAATTTTTTTTAATTTAATTTTTTTCTTCTGCTAATTTTTTTTTTAAATTTTACCCTTTCCTTTTTTAACGTTTTTTAACTAGTTTATCTTAACACCTTTCATAAAAAAATAATCTTTTTTGAACCTTCATTATTACAGTCATATTTTATCCTTCATTGTATCTGACTTTATTTTTTGTGTACACACAGGGTTTTTTCTTCTAAAAAATTTGGGGTACAACTTCTTCTAATAGATCAAAATATACCCTAAATGTTGCCTTTCCAGGACATCAATAACCATTTGTTTGCACTGAAGTAGTCGGTTGGTCATGAACTTCCTGGTCGGGATAGTTACTGTGAGGTTCATGATGGCGGCCAAGCTTCAAGCAGCTGGAGAGGAAAAGAGACTATGTTTTTCTTTTTTATATTTCTTCTTTATTTGTTTGTTTGTTTGTTTTTAATCTTTTTTTCTGAACTTCTTTTTATCCCCCCCCCCCCACGATTTGGGGTCTCTTCTGATTTGGTTAAAATACAGTTTCCTGGTGTGTTTGCCACCCTTTTGTGTATTTTATTTGCTCCTTCATATATTCTTATCTGGACAGAATGACAAGGCGGAAAAACTCACCACAAAAAAAAA
>NW_022631006.1:29213609-29223084 GCF_010015895.1 Lontra canadensis
TAAAATCAATGCACAGAAATCAGTTGCATTTCTCTATACCAACAAGAAGACAGAAGACAGAGAAATTAAGGAGTCCATCCCATTTACAATTGCACCCAAAACCATCAGATACCTAGGAATAAAACTAACCAAAGAGGCAAAGAATCTATACTCAGAAAACTATAAAGTACACATGAAAGAAATTGAGAAAGACACAAAGAAATGGAAAAATGTTCTGTGCTCCTTGAGGAGAACACAGGCAGCAAGCAACCTCTTCAACCTCAGCCGCAGCAACATCTTCCTAGGAACATCGCCAAAGGCAAGGGAAGCAAGGGCAAAAATGAACTATTGGGACTTCATCAAGATCAAAAGCTTTTGCACAGCAAAGGAAACAGTTAACAAAACCAAAAGACAGCTGACAGAATGGGAGAAGATATTTGCAAACGACATATCAGATAAAGGGCTGGTATCCAAAATCTAGAAAGAACTTATCAAACTCAACACCCAAAGAACAAATAATCCAGTGAAGAAATGGGCAGAGGACATGAACAGACATTTCTGCAAAGAAGACATCCAGATGGCCAACAGACACATGAAAAGTGCTCCACATCACTTGGCATCAGGGAAATACAAATCAAAACCACAACAAGATATCACCCCACACCAGTATGAATGGCTAAAATTAACAAGTCAGGAAATGACAGATGCTGGCGAGGATGTGGAGAAAGGGGAACCCTCCTACACTGTTGGTGGGAATGCAAGCTGGTGCAACCACTCTGGAAAACAGCATGGAGGTTCCTCAAAATGTTGAAAATAGACCTACCCTATGACCCAGCAATTGCACTACTGGGTATTTACCCTAAAGATACAAATGTAGTGATCCGAAGGGACACGTGCACCTGAATGTTTATAGCAGCAATGTCCACAATAGCCAAACTATGGAAAGAACCTAGATGTCCATCAACAGATGAATGGATAAAGAAGAGTGGTATATATACACAATGGAATACTATGTAGCCATCAAAAGAAATGAAATCTTGCCATTTGCGACAACATGGATGGAACTAGAGAGTATTATGTTTAGCGAAATAAGTCAATTGGAGAAAAACAACTATCATATGATCTCCCCGATATGAGGAAGTGGAGATGAAACACGGGGTGCTTGGGGGATAGGAAAAGAATAAATGAAACAAGATGGGATCGGGAGGGAGACAAACCATAAGTGACTCTTAATCTCACAGAACAAACTGAGGGTTGTCAGGGGGAGGGGGGTCGGGAGAGGGGAGTTGGGTTATGGACATTGGGGAAGGTATGTGCTATGGTGAGTGCTGTGAAGTGTGTAAACCTGGCAATTCACAGACCTGTACCTCTGGGGATAAAAATACATTATATGTTTATAAAAAAATTAAAACAATTAAATTTTAAAAATGGGCAGAAGACATGAACAGACACTTTTCCAAAGAAGACATACAAATGGCTAACAGAGACATGAAAAAAAAAGACATCATTAGCCATCAGGGAGATTCAAATCAAAAACGCATTGAGATACCACTTTATACCAGTTAGAATGGCCAAAATTAACAAAAAGTAAACAACATGTGTTGGAGAGATTGTGGAGAAAGGGGAACCCTCTTACACTGTTGGTGGGAATGCAAGTTGGGGCAACCACTTTGGAAACCAGTGTGGAGATTCCTTAAGAAATTAAAAATAGAGCTTCCCTATGACCCTGAAATGTTCTTTTATATGACTGTCTCCTCATTCAACAGGTTTCCATTGAAATAACCCTCATTAGAGTTCTTCCCTGACCACACTATCTGTGGTCCTTGTCTTAGTCTGTTCAGGATGCTACAGCAAGCTTCCATATACTAGGTGGCTTATAAACAACAAACATCTCTTTCTAACAGTTTAGGGGATTGGAAAGTCCAAGATCAAGGCACCAGCAGATTTGGTGTCTGCTGAGAATCCACCTCAGGTTTATAGATGGTTTATAGATGGCTACATTTTTGCTGTGTCCTCTTATGGTGGCAGGACAGGGAGTTCTCCTGGGCCCCCCTCCTACAGGCTCTACCCTCATGACCTAATCACCTCTCAAAGGCTTGACTTCCTAATACCATCACATGTGGGATTTCAATATTT
The DNA here is from genome assembly GCF_010015895.1 of Lontra canadensis. Lineage (NCBI taxonomy): Eukaryota > Metazoa > Chordata > Mammalia > Carnivora > Mustelidae > Lontra > Lontra canadensis. The sequence goes on from NW_022631006.1 coordinate 29,215,725, forward strand.
CAAACATTCTGTCTGTAGCTATTCTTTCCTTCTACCCACCAGTTCCTCTATTAGATCACTTAGTCTAATTAATCTTCAATTAATTAGTAGTCAAGTAATCTTCACCAAAGCAAGAAAGACTAGCCAAAGGCAGAAAGACAGTCCCTTCAACAAATGGTTGGGAAAACTGAACAGCTACATACAAAAGAATGAAACTGGACCACTTTCTTTTAGCAAACATAAAAACAAACACAAAGTGGATTAAGGATCTAAATGTAAGACAAGTAACCATAAACATCTTAGAAGAGAGCACAGGCAGTAATTTCCCTGACATCAGCTATAGCAACAAATTGCTAGGTATGTCTCCTGAGACAAAGGAAGTAAAGACAAAAATAAACCATTTGTGGAGCATAACAAATAGCATGGAGGACAGGGGGAGTTAGAGAGGAGAAGGGAGTTGAGGGAAATTGGAGGGGGAGGTGAACCATGAGAGACTGTGGACTCTGAAAAACAATCTGAGGGTTTTGAAGTGGCGGGGGCTTGGAGGTTGGGGGAGCCAGGTGGTGGGTATTGGAGAGGGCACGGATTGCATGGAGCACTGGGTGTGGTGCAAAAACAATGAATACTGTTACGCTGAAAATAAATTAAAAATAAATAAATAAATAAATAATAACCAACCAACCATTGGGACCATATCAAAGGAAAAAGCTTCTGAGCAATGAAGGAAATCATTAATAACATTAAATGGCAACCGGGGTACCTGCGTGGCTCAGTCAGTTAAGCATCTGCCTCCAGGTCAGGTCATGATCCCAGGATCCTGGGCTTGAGCCCTCATCATGCTCCCTGCTTAGTGGGGATACTGCTTCTCCCTCTGCCTCTGCCTCTCTTTTTCTCTGTCTCTCATAAATAAATAAATGAATAAATAAATAAAATCTTTTTTTAAAAAAGGAAAGAATATGTTTAATTATCTGTATCAAGTCTCTGTCCTAGAGGAGGAAATGAAGACCCAAAGAATAGGGCACCTGCATTTACTTGGACAGATACACTTCTGTCCTGAACCAGACCCCAAGCCTCAGCAGCTCCCATTCCCTGGGCCTGTCTCCATCTCTCTTTACCCCTCCAAGCACTCCTCTGAGCAACTCACTCCATCATCACATCCTCCTGTCTTGTCACACATCTTTTTCTACCTCCCCCTTCCTTCCTTCCCTCTCATCTCAGTGCCCTGGTTTAGCAGGTTCTCTTGGAGATCTCTACAAACTGCAAATCTCATTTGGGGATTGCTATAGAGTACTAATAGATCCTCAAAACAAAAGAACATGTTTTTAAATACCCATTTCTACTGTTAATTTTCTTTAGTGAGTTTGACATGTTACTCTACCTTTATTGCTCCTCAGCTGGAAAATAAGGGGTTTTGTATGAATCCCTTTAGGAGTTCTTTTAAGCTCAGACTTTATTTAGAATTTGAATACTCTGATTAGGGAATAAGGTTTTGTGTGTGTGTGTGTGTGTGTGTGTGTGTGTGTGTGTAGAGGAAGGTGTATGGGAAATTTGACTGAGATGTATTACTTATCTATGTAAATCTGATTTTCCTAAATCATTACAAATTCATGCAAAAAGTTATGATTATCTGAAATGAAATTGTTTTTACATACAGATTGCATCACTATTTAAGGCTACGCAAACCATTTTTAAACTGGTTTTATTCTAGGGGAGATGCCAAGGCCTGTGGCTCAGAACTGTCATTCACCTGAACAAGAGAAAAGATCAGCTCAAAAGACTAGAGGATGACTTCAAACCTCTAAGACCCTCTAGCTTAGAGGACTGGCAAATACACTGAGATGCTTCTCAGTCAGCAGACATGAGTGTCAAGCGTTTCCATCCTCAGCTGTCTCTGATAAAGTTTCTTCCCTTCATCTACCTTTGGTCTAGGCAGTCAAGAGGCCTGGAACATGACACCCAGGAGGAAACTTTGTTTGACAGGTGCTGTGTATCCTAACATATCTTGGCTTCTTCACTCCTCATGTATAGCCATCATAATTTTCCACTGAGCATTGGAAGTGAAGGGGCCTGACACTGTGTGGGTGTACTGATTTCATTCTAGACATTTTTATGAAGCCTCACAACAGTGCTGTCCTGTCAGTAACCCCCTCCTCCACTTTGCTAGAGATATACTGACTTTTACCTGTTCTCAGAATCTAGGGTGACCTGCCATCCAACTGATTATATCCCTATCATAGAGTATTTTGCTGTTTACCTGGTAGAAAAGAAGGAGTGAGCTCCTAGTCTGAGGCTTGGCTGAGATGGTTTGTATGTCCTCTGTCTAGTGTCATCTGGGCCTGTTCCTGCAGCTCTAACTCAGGCTACAGAATTCTGGGTGACATCACTCTCCTGTTTTGTCCATCGTCTGGAACAGCTGGGACACAGGGCTTCTCTCTCCTCATGGCCATCCACCCTCTAGGACTTTCCACCACAACCTCCACTATGAACCCAACTGCAGGGGAGCTGCTTTTTCCAGGATGCTCCGGTTTCCAAGGCGGTGAAACCAGAAACAGCAAGTTCCTAGACACAACACTTCACTCAGTCACTTCTGTCCCACTCTGTTGGCCCAGGTCAGGCACAAACCTGGCCCAGAGTCACCATGGGGGGCATTGCACAAGGCGGGTGAATGCAGAGAAGAGTTATAGATGGGGGCCATTCTATCACGATCTCCCGGGGGTGAACGGCTAATGCCCTAGTTGGGCCCCTTTGTGAGATAACTGGTGCCTTCCCATACAGAGGCCCTTCTGCTTCTCTTGTCCCTGCAGGCCCCACTGCACTTCTCTGAATCCCAGTGAAACAGGTTCTTGAGCTCCTATAGACAGCCTCCGAGGACCTCCTGATGTTTCCAGTTATAACAGGGTTGACTCATTATGGAGGAGAAATGTTGATGCCTAGACCACCAGATCAGAAAGTCTTCATAAAGGTGGTCACTATGGATTCTTACTGAGGCCAGGCAACGACAGAACATCTTTGCAAAGGCCTCAAAGTCTGCCGTTTCTAAATGCTACAAAGGTACAGGCAATATTCACTTTGTGGCTGAGACGATTGCACGAATTGCACAACAGTGATCACCACAGAAGCTTAGTTTCTACTAGGGTTTCTTAATAGACTCCAAAGAAAACCTCGCTGAATGCAGCCTTCTTTCATTTTTCTTTCTTTCTTTCTTTTTTTTTTTTTTTTTTTTTTGGAGAGAGAGAGAGCAAGCATGCACGGTACAGGGCCAGGGGGTGGGCAGTGGGGAGTGGGCAGAGTGGGAGTGGCAACACACAGGGAGAGGGAGAGAATCTTCAGCAGACTCTGCACTGAGCATAGAACCTGACATGGGGGTTGATCTCCCCACCCTGAGATCATGCCCTGAGCTGAAATCGAGAGTCAGAGGCTTAACCCACTGAGCCACCCAGGTGCTCCACTTTTTTAAAACCATCTTCTAATGCTCAGTACAGCCCCCTACCACCCCCCCGCCATTCCAGTTGGGAAAGTCACTGATGAGTGACAAAACATGGTTGTTTTGCTATGACAGGGGAGCACCAACCCACATCCTCCTCTGCTGCCTAGGATAACAATTGGACAGTGGGTAAACCATGGTTGGATATTCAGGCTCACACAATGTTAAAAAAGACCATCAGCTACAGCATCCATATGAATGCATGCTTCCGGGTTCGCCAGCACCACCACATTCGCATGTTCTAAGCCTCTGCTGGTTATTCTACAGTGGCAGGACTCAGAGTTTTTGCTCCTGATTCACCTTTATAGTCTTAGAAATTAGTGGGGACTCCAAAGAGGGTTTTTGGGTTTATCTGTTCATATATACCATATTGTAAACTTAACATGGAGAAAACTTCCTAAGATTTACTCATTAACTCATTTTAAAATAACAACAGTGAATCCATCCTATGACATTGATATGTTTCTATGGCAAGTAATTCCATTTTCCAAAACAAAAAATTAATATGAACAATGGCATTGCTTTACATTCTGAATATTCTTTTAATGCCTAGCTTAAAAATAGACAGTTGGATTGTCATATCTGCTTTTTCATTCATCTATATGGCACAGTGTTGTTCTGTCAGATTATACAAAGCAAAGCCAGCCTCCCACAGATAGATAGCTTTTGGGTTAGGACCTCACAGATACCTCGACAGAGTTTGGGGACTATCAAGGTCCTTGGACCACACTTTGACAACTGCGAATACACAGAGATGAAGTACTCTAGTCTACTAGATTACCAGCAGCTTACTACATAATATTGCAAATGCCCAATGGAAAACACATATTTATTTGTATTAATGATCAATGCAGGGGGGGTAAAAAAACAGCTGTACACCAAGTGTCTCTGCTGTGGTGAAATCATTTAACTCAGAGACTGAAAAGCATCACATAACAATTTTATACAATATATAATTTATGCATGCATGTATGTTCAATTAAGAGAGCAAACATAATTTTGTTAACTTGTGTTCATAAACACAGCTTGCCGGACCTGGAGCAGGGAGAGGCAGAGGGAGAGGGATCCCAGGTAGACTTCCAAGTAGACCCCCATGACATTCTGGTCTCTGACATACCTCATCCCATTTTACATCCTGGAATAGTGCCCTAGAGCTTAGTGTTAGTGAAGGTAGAAGGGAAAGCTCCACGCTTTCCATCTTCATCCCAGGAATGGGAACAGATTGATGAGACTCACATTTATTCTGCCAAGGTGCCATAGTTTGGGATAGCGCACCTGAACCTCCCCCCCATACTAAAAATCAACAAATGTGCCAATAGAATTTAAAGAAGAGAGTCATCCTATGTTCATGTGTCTAAAGACTCAATATTATTAAGATGTGGATTCTCCCCATATTGATCTATAGATTCCACTCAATCCTAATTGAAATCCCTGGAGGATTAGCTGTTTCTAAAATTTATATGGAAATACAAAGAACCTAGAATTGCCAAAAGACTTATTTTATGAAGATTTTATTTTTAAGCAATCTCTACCCTCAAGGTGGGGCTCAAACTCACAACCCTAAGATCAAGAGTCCAATGCCCAATCCACTGAGCCACCCAAGGGCCCCTAGAATAGCCAAAACAACTTTAAAAAGAGCAAAGTTGAAAGGCTAATTCCACTAGGTTTCAAAACTTATTATGATGTTGGGGTGGGTTGGGGGCCAGTAAATCAGGAGGGAGGGATTCTAAAGTAGTATGAAGAAAATTTAGGGGAAAGGATGGATACCTTTACGATCTTGATGATGGTGGTGATTTCATGAGTATACACATATGTCAAAACTTACCACATTGTATTCTTTACATGTATGTAGTGCATTGTGTGTCAACTTTACAGCAATAAAGCTGTAAACACCATTGAAAGAACTTGTGTTCTTTAAAAGAAGTGTCAGGACATGAAAAAATGTTCATCATCACTAGCCATCAGGGAGATTCAAATTAAAACCACATTGAGATACTACCTTACACCAGTTAGAATGGCCAAAATTAGCAAGACAGGAAACAACATGTGTTGGAGAGGATGTGGAGAAAGGGGAACCCTCTTGCACTGTTGGTGGGAATGCAAGTTGGTGCTGCCACTTTGGAGAACAGTGTGGAGATTCCTCAAGAAATTAAAAATAGAACTTCCCTATGACCCTGCAATTGCACTACTGGGTATTTACCCCAAAGATACAGACGTAGTGAAAAGAAAGGCCATCTGTACCCCAATATTTATAGCAGCAATGGCCACGGTCGCCAAACTGTGGAAAGAACCAAGATGCCCTTCAGCGGACGAATGGATAAGGAAGATGTGGTCCATATACACTATGGAGTATTATACCTCTATCAGAAAGGATGAATACCCAACTTTTGTAGCAACATGGACGGGACTGGAAGAGATTATGCTGAGTGAAATAAGTCAAGCAGAGAAAGTCAATTATCATATGGTTTCACTTATTTGTGGAGCATAACAAATAGCATGGAGGACAAGGGAAGATGGAGAGGAGAAGGGAGTTGAGGGAAATTAGAATGGGAGTAGAACCATGAGAGACTATGGACTCTGAAAAACAATCTGAGGGTTTTGAAGGGGCGGGGGGTGGGAGGTTGGGGGATCCAGGTGGTGGGTATTGTAGAGGGCACGGATTGCATGGAGCACTGGGTGTGGTGCAAAAATAATGAATACTGTTACTCTGAAAAAATAAAAAATTAAAAAATAAAAGAAGTGTCAGGAGAATGAGTAGACAAGCTACTAACTAGGAGAATATTTGCAAATCAGATGTCTGATTTTCAATATGTATCTAGAATACATATAGAAATCTCAAAACTCAACATTTTATTTTTTAACTTAAAATTATTTTTTATTTTATTTATTTATTTAATTTATTTATTTTTTTAAAGATTTTATTTATTTATTTGACAGACAGAGATCACAAGTCGTCAGAGAGGCAGGCAGGGAGAGAGAGGAGGATGCAGGCTCCCTGCTGAGCAGAGAGCCCGATGTGGGACTCGATCCCAGGACCCTGGGATCATGACCCGAGCCGAAGGCAGAGGCTTTAACCCACTGAGCCACCCAGGCGCCCCTAAAATTATTTTTTAATTCAATTAATTATCATATAGTGTCTTATTAGTCTCAGAGGTGGAGTTCAGTGACTCATCAACTGTATATAACACCCAGTGCTCATGATATCACATGCCCTCCTAATGTCCATCACCCAGTTACCCCATCCCCCCATCTCCCCTCCAGCTATCCTCAGTTGGTTTCTTATGATTAAGAGTCTCTCTGAGAAACAAACTGAGTGTTTTGGAGGGGAGAGGGGTGGGAGGCTGGGTGAGCCTGGTGGTTGGTAGTATGGAGGGCATATACAGCATGGAGCACTGGGTGTGGTGCATAAAGAATGAATTCTGGCACACAGAAAAGAAATTAAAATAATAAATAAAATTTTTTTTCTTTTTTTTAATTTATTTTCAGCATAACAGTATTCATTGTTTTTGTACCACACCCAGTGCTCCATGTAGTCCGTGCCCTCTCTAATACCCACCACCTGGTTCCCCCAACCTCCCACTCCCCCACCTCTTCAAACCCTTCAGATTGTTTTTCAGAGTCCATAGTCTCTCATTTTTAAATAAATTTTTTTTTTTAAAGTCTCTTAGTGTTTGTTTCCCTCTCTGAGTTCATCTTGTTTTCTTTTTCCCTCCTTTCTTCTGTGCTCCCCTGTTTTATTTCAAACTTCCACATATGAGTGAAATCATATGGTAATTGTCTTTCTCTGAATGACTTCTTTCACCTAGGATAATACCCACTGGTTCTGTCCATGTCATTGCAAAGGGGAAGATTTCTTTCTTTCTTTCTTTCTTTCTTTCTTTCTTTCTTTCTTTCTTT
>NW_022631006.1:29223094-29308758 GCF_010015895.1 Lontra canadensis
TTTCTTTCTTTCTTTCTTTCTTTCTTTCTTTCTTTCTTTCTTTCTTTCTTTTTTGATGGCTGACTCATAGTCCATTGTGTATCTATACTACATCTTCTTTATCCATTCACCTGCCCATGGACATCTCGGCTCTTTCCATAGTTTGGGTATGTGGACATTGCTGCTCTAAACATTGGGGTACAGGTGTTCCTTCAATACACTATATTTGTATCTTTGGGGTAAATGCTTAGCAGTGAATTGCTGGGTCATAGGATGGCTCTATTTTTAATTTTTTTGAGGAACCTCCATACTGTTTTTCAGAGTGGTTGTACCAGCTTGCATTCCTGCCAGCAGTGTAGGAGTTTCTCTGTATCCTTGGCAACATTTGTTGTTTCCTGACTTGTTAATTTTAGCCATTCTGACTGGTGTGAGGCAATATCTCATTGGAGTTTTTGATGTGTATTTCCCTGATGCCAAGTGATGTGGGGCATTTTTGCATATAATTATTGGCCATTTGTATGCCTTCTTTAGAGAAATGTCTGTTCATGTCTCCTGAATGAACAGGAGAACAGTCAAGAAATCTATTTCTTGACGGATTATTTATTTTTTGGATTTTGAATTTGATAAATTCCTTGTAGAGTTTGGATACTAGCCCCTTATCTGGTATGTCATTTGCAAATATCTTCTCCCATTCTGTCAGTTGTCTTAGTTTTGTTGACAGTTTCCTTTGTTGTGCAAAAGCTTTTTATCTTGATTAAGTCCCAAGAATTCATTTTTGTTTTTGTTTCCCTTGCCTTTGGAGATGTGTCCAGTAAGCAGTTGCTGCAGCTGAGGCTGAGCAGGTTGCTGCCTGTGTTCTTCTCTAGGATTTCGATAGATTCCTGTCTCACATGTGGGTCTTTCAGCCATTTTGAGTTCAAAACTCAAAATTTAGTAATAGGAAATCAAAATATCCAAGTGTTCAATATAATTGGTCATTAAGGAAATGCAAATTAGAACCATGACACACTTACTCTAATGGTCAAAATTAAAACGACTGACCATAGCCCAAACCGTCAAAAATGTGGAGGAACTTCAACTGCACTGCTGGGGGAATAAGCCCCCTCCTGGGGGACCACAGCAAGAGACCCCTGGGGGGAGGGCATACCTGAGCCAGGACCTAGAGCAGGTTCTCCTGCTCCATTTTCTGCCCAGGCAGCCAGGGACCACCCCCCCGCCATGTCTTCATGGTGGGATCCCAGACCCTTTCTGGATGCCCCTTCCCCCAGGACCCCAGGGGAAGGCCGGCACACGGGGCCATTCCTACCGGGTGCTCCTTGGTGTTGGGAGCATCGGCAGTCCCCCACCCAGTCCCTGAAGGAACCCTGGTGTCCAGGAGCAGCAGTGGAAGGGGGCGCCCACGTGGCAAAGCTATCATGTACCAGGCCAACGTGGCTTTGGGCTGACCCACTGGGACCCAGACAGCCACCCCACCTTGTGTTTGGCAGGACAGCAGGAAGATGTGGTATGATGAACCTTCTGTCCTGGGAGCCAGGTCTGTTCAGAAACCCTGGTCCCACTACATCTACCAGGCCCCGTCCTCTCTTCTTGGAAAGCTGCATGTTAAAAACGGGTCAGTGTGAAAAATAAATAAGTAACTACAATAAAATAGCATGTTTTTGCTCTCAAGAGCAAATTTTTCCACCTTAGCGGCACTATTGCTTCCCTCAATGAAGTATGTACTTACTGACCGTCAAGCTCCACTTCCAAGGAGTTTCCCTTTTTATTCCTACCACAGGTGTTCATTGGGCAAGAGTCAACTCCTCTCCCTTGCCAGCATGGGAGAATTCTGAAAGCCTAAGCCTACCAATTAATGACTACTTTGAAGAAAAATTGGTTTCAAACTACACCATTACTTTTGACCAAATACCTGAGCAGTTCTCTACAGAACTGTCGTGGTCATTGAAAATAAGGATAGTTTGAGAGACTATCATAGTCAGGAGGAGCCTAAGGAGACAGGTAATGAAATGTCAAGTGTGCCTGGATGGAACCCTGGCACAGAGAAAGGATGTTGATAAAAACTAAGGAACTCTGAATCAAGTATGGATTTCAGTTCAATCATACTAGAAAATACAACAACTAAAATACTCCCCTGATTTCCTTTGTCCTTGGGAGTGAACACTTTGGGACTCCCTCATGGTGAGCTGGTTTGATTAAAACTGTAGCTGGAACACAGCATTAGTGGAGTTCGGGACATGAATTGGCAGCCTGCCCTGCAATCTGGCTTACTGTGAGTTTACCAACTGCTGGTAAACTGTTATTCAGAGGGTGCTACACAACACGACCCCAGGAAGGAAAGAAAGAACATCCCCACATTTGGATAAAACCTGGGGCCATGGGCTGCTATATTGGTCAATATTTCCCTTAAAAGCTTGTGGGACAAATCTTCCTGCTTTGGGTTTGTTGTTGTTGTCGTTGTTAAAAACAAGCGATAAATTGGAATGGGTCAGGAATTCACATAGACCATAGTGAGGGCCCCTTGTCTCTGTTCCAACAACTGAAGCCGCAGCTAGAAGACTCAAAACTTAAGAGTTGGAATCATCTATAGTCTCATTCACCCACAGGATGAGTGATTGATGTTGGCTGAGACCTTAGGTGGCCTAGGTCTTAGGTGGCTGGAACATCTATGCACGGCCTCTCTGGGTGGCATGGGTTTCTTTAGAACATGGTGATTGCATCCCAAGACAGAAAGGGAGAACCAAACAGAAGTTGTATCATTTCTTATGACTTGGCCTTGGAAATCATGCGAGAAGTCACTTTGATTCTATTCCTTGGAAGTGACTTCCTAAAACTAACCCATACTCAAGTAAAGGTAACACAGACCATATCTTTTAATAGAGAAGAATTAATATCACACTGTAAGAAGTGCATGTAGAATGGGATATGTTGGTGTGGCTATCTTTGGAAAATAAAATCTGCTCTGATCAATCTGAAGAAATTATGGCAATATTTGGTAAAAATTGAAAATGTGTAGGACATGGCAATTCCACATCTAGATGTACCTTGCTAAAATTTTTCTACATGTGCACACAGAGACATGTACAAAGATATTCATTGTTACATTGCTTGAAAACTTTTGAAATATTCCAAAAATTCATCAACAGAAGATTGATAAATGAATGGTGGTTTATTGATACAAAGGGACAACAATACATCACAACAAAGAAAGGAATGAGAAACATACATTTTAATATTGAGTCTTAAAAGCACTAATGGTTGAACAACAGAGCAAGTTGCAGAATGATTTGACCCATATGATAGAATTTGTGTACATTTATTTTCTTTTTTCTTTTTATCTTGTTTTATATTAACATATAATGTATTATTTGCCCCAGGGGTACAGGTCTGTGAATCATCAGGCTTACACATTTCACAGCACTCAGCATAGGATGTACCCTCCCCAATGTCCATAACTCAGCCACCCTATTCCTACTTCCCTCCCTGCAAGCAACTCACAGTTTGTTTCGTGAGATTAAGAATCTCTTATGGTTTGTCTTGTGTACGTTATTTTAAAATTGCTCACAGAGCACTTGATTTTGCTTATAAATATATTAGACATGAAGTACAAATGTAAAAATAGGACTGGATACACTCCTATTTTATGCATTCATTTGAGAAGCGTTAAGAGGAGTGAGAATGGAGAGAAGAATAAAGTGGACGCTAAAGTTTTCATATTTTCTTTATTGACAAAATGCTAAAAAATGAAAAATGATATTTATTAGTGTTGAGTACTATATATTGGCTTGTACTGATCCACATTGCTTAAGTTTTGAAAAGCAATTAATCACCTGAAACATGAAATGAGCCCATGAAGGGGCAGGGGAAAGACTTAATAATACCCACCAAGAAAAAAAATAAACAAAACCCACCAAGAAGTATAAGGAACTCCAGAAGACTCCCCATTCCCCTGAGCTTAGCTTCTCCTCTCCTGTGAGGCTTTCTGGCCCCTCTCCTGCCACCCTCACACTGGGTTGTCCTTTGTAGGCTTGCCAAATGTGGACAAACAGCACTTTCTCTGTTTCTGTTAGCACTGTGTAGATAGTAAGGCATTTTCAAAAATAACTTTACAAATTGAAAAGATGGCTTAAATAAAAAAGCATTCATACTAGGAAATTAATCAATCCAAATAGGTTTAGATTGTCTACTTTCTGTCATTCCCCATGGAAGTAGCTAAGGCGTCGTGTAAGACAGGAGGTCAGGCTGTCAGAGCAGTACCATGTTTTTATGGGACCCGCATCTTCTAATCAACATAAATTCTCTTTTGTTCCTTAAAAGTGCTCTTAGATCGGAAGAATAAACATTGTTAGAATGTCTATACTGCCTAGAGCAATCTATACTTTTAATGCCATTCCGATCAAAATTCCACTGGTATTCTTCAAAGAGCTGGAGCAAATAATCCAAAAATTTGTATGGAACCAGAAGAGACCCCGAATTGCCAAGGAAATGTTGAAAAACAAAAATAAAACTGGGGGCATCACGTTACCTGATTTCAAGCTTTACTACAAAGCTGTGATCCCCAAGACAGCATGGTACTGGCATAAAAACAGACACATAGACCAGTGGAACAGAGTAGAGAGCCCAGATATGGACCCTCAACTCTATGGTCAAATAATCTTCAACAAAACAGGAAAAAATATACAGTGGAAATAAGACAGTCTCTTCAATTAATGGTGCTGGGAAAACTGGGCAGCTATATGTAGAAGAATGAAACTCGACCATTCTCTTACACCGTACACAAAGATAAACTCAAAATGGATAAAAGACCTCAATGTGAGACAGGAATCCATCAGAATACTAGAGGAGAACATGGGCAGTAATCTCTTTGATATCAGCCACAGCAACTTCTTTCAAGATGTGTCTCCAAAGGCAAAGGAAACAAAAGCCAAAATAAACTTTTGGGACTTCATCAAGATCAAAAGCTTCTGCACAGCAAAGGAAACAGTCAAGAAAACAAAGAGGCAACCCACGGAATGGGAGAAGATATTTGCAAATGACAGTACAGACAAAAGGTTGATATCCAGGATCTATAAAGAACTCCTCAAACTCAACACACACAAAACAGATAATCATATCAAAAAATGGGCAGAAGATATGAACAGACACTTCTCCAATGAAGACATACAAATGGCTACCAGACACATGAAAAACTGTTCATCATCACTAGCCATCAGGGAGATTCAAATGAAAACCACATTGAGATATCACCTTACACCAGTTAGAATGGCCAAAATTAGCAAGACAGGAAACAACATGTGTTGGAGGGGATGTGGAGAAAGGGGAACCCTCTTACACTGTTGGTGGGAATGCAACTTGGTGCAGCCTCTTTGGAGAGCAGTGTGGATATTCCTCAAGAAATTAAAAATAGAACTTCCCTATGACCCTGCCATTGCACTACTGGGTGGATTTATCTTTATCTTTACCCCAAAGATACAGATGTAGTGAATAGAAGGGCCATCTGTACCCCAGTGGTTATAGCAGCAATGGCCACGGTCGCCAAACTGTGGAAAGAACCAAGATGCCCTTCAACAGACGAATGGATAAGGAAGATGTGGTCCATATACACTGTGGAGTATTATGCCTCCATCAGAAAGAATGAATACCCAACTTTTGTAGCAACTGGACGGGACTGGAAGAGATTATGCTGAGTGAAATAAGTCAAGCAGAGAGAGTCAATTATCATGTGGTTTCACTTATTTGTGGAGCATAACAAATAGCATGTAGGACATGGGGAGTTAGGAGAAGGCAGTTGGGGGAAATTGAAAGGAGAGGTGAACAATGAGAGACTATGGACTCTGAAAAACAATCTGAAGGGTTTGAAGAGGTGGGGGGGTGGGAGGTTGGGGGAACATGGTGGTGGGTATTAGAGGGGGGCACGGATTGCATGGAGCACTGGGTGTGGTACAAAAACAATGAATACTGTTATGCTGAAAATAAATTAAAAAATGATTAAAAAAAAAGTACCATGTCGTCTGATTCGATTCTCAAATTCTGTTTCCACACAGCAAGCATAGGTGACATGTTTTGAATTGTATAGTTAGTTCATTTTCTCAGAAATATGACATCTCTAAAGCAGGGCTTACTCTTGTGGAATGAGGTCTGGCATTGGGATGCCACTAGAGCCATAGATCCTGAAGCTCCTCAGAGCTTCCTGTGCTGGGAGGAAAGGCAGAGGGCAGGAAAGTTTGGAAGGGGAGACACAGGATGGGAGCAAGGGAGCTCATGTTGGTCTCAGTCCAGGCCCTGCTAGCTCTGGTCAACTCCCAACACTACAGGTAGACTTTAAAGGAGCACCTTAAAAGGGGGTGCTTGGTTGCCTCAGTGTGTACAGCATGAGACAGTTCATCTCAGGGTCATGGTATTGAGACCCAAGTTCACTAGAGTTTGCCAGAAGACAACATCCATGAAATAGTTTGTTGACCAGAAGTAGCAGACCTTTTCTATATAGGGCCAGACAATAACTATTTCATCTTTTTGGGGTACATGTGGTGTCTCTCTTCCCCTCTCTTCCTTCTTCTCCCCTTCCCCTTGCTCAGTAGTCATACCTCTAGATGGACAGTAGTTCCTGAATCAGACTGCCCATTACAGTCAGGCAGGAACCTTTAAGAAATATCCCATCAAGCCAGGCCCCATCCTCAGAAATTCATTTGGTTGTTTATTAAGTGTTCATCAAAGTCATTTAATGGGACAAACAACTTCTGTGTCTCTCCTTTACTGTCACACTGCTACTACACTCACAACACCTCTGACCCCAGATATGCAGCAGGTGTGCGTGTGTGGAGGGGGAGGTGGTTTCCTACACCAGCCAATTCTGGGACACTGGCTGGATGTTCTACAATTTAACTCAATTCTGACACTACCTCCCTGGAGATAGTGTCAGTTTCCCCCAGTTAAGTGCTCAGTCCCCTGAGGCTCACCCAATCCAGATGTCAATCACAAGTCCAGCTTGTCACCTATTCTCCTGATTGCCTGGCTATAAGTCTCAGCTTCCCCCCAACTCCTTGTTTGTTGGACTGATTTGCTAGAACCACTCACAGAACTCAAGGAAACACATATGCTTTACCAGGTTTTGAAGGTATATGATAAGGAGAGAGATGCATAGCCAGATAAAGAGTTATGTTGGGTAAGGTCTGGGAGGGTCCCTAATGATTGAGCTTCTGTCCTTATGGAGTTGGTGTGCATCACCCTCCCAGTGTAGATGATATAGGAAGGATGTTAGGGCTCGAAGTTAATGACCAGGAATGAATTTTTGAGACATCTTTGGTGTAAAAATATGGTTTTATTAAAGCAGGGGTACAGGACCTGAAGGCAGATAGAGTTGCACTCAGGTCATGAGGAGTGGCCCATTCTATACTTTCAAGTTCAGAGGACTTTAGGGATAGTGTAAGTCTCTAAAGAACTGGGAAGGAAGGTTTCCAGGACCTTGAAGGGGCTAGCTATTGCTAGGAAGAGGTCATTTACTACTGTCTAGTGAAACTTCAGTCATGAGGACTTCAGATTAATATAAGTGGCCATATCGTTGGGGATCATGTTATCATATATCTTGGGAAGGAGTAGAGATAATGGAAATTCCCAAAGGACCTTTATATGTTTTAGGTGACTTACAGGATCCTGGAGATCAGGCTAAGATTGCCGTTTGTCCTTGGCAAAGTAGTAACATTGATGCAGCTGAGATCTTAGAGGAGTGTCACTTGGCCTGTGTCAGAGCTTGTCATGGGCTATAGGGAGTAAGGAAATTTAGTTTTTCTTTCACTTTTGTTTCCCACATCATAGATGTGTTTCCAACCCATTAGTTCCCCTAACCCCAAACTTCTAGGTTTTTTATAAAGGCTACCTCACACAGGCAGGGCAATTATTACCTCCATTTCTAGCTGCTCTCCTCTCTCTTGAGGATGGGAGTGAGGCCAAAATTACAAAGCTTTTCATCATGGCTCCTTCTTTTTGGTGATCAGCCCCCATCCAGAGACCTCCCGGGTGTCTCCAACAGTCTTTCTTATAAGAAAAGACGTTCTCAGTGCTCTTATCACTTAGGAATTTACAAGGGTTTCAAGAGCCCTATGCCAGGAATCAGAGGCAGAAATCAACATATATTTTCTACTTTCTTACAGGAATCCAGTCACTGATTTTTGTTTTTTATAAAGCTCCCAGATGAACTTCATATGAAACCAGAGTTGAGAGATGCTTGAACATTTGCTAAATTCATTTCTAAGATTTGCTACTTTTGAGTCATTCCTATAATGATTGTCAGGTCATTGAAGCTGACTTAGGACTATACCTAAATGAAATCTGATTTAGTCAGTTGTCTTGACTTTCCCACAATACCTGATTGTATGCAGAAAATAACATGAATCTGAGAGAGAGTCTACCCCGGTCTGGTCTGTTAATTTAGAACAAATGCTTCCGGGCATAAAAGATTTTCCCCAAGTTATCTTCATTCTTAGTCCCTCCGACAATTTCTTCAATTTGTGTGTTCCCTAATGTATAAATAATGATTGTTGAGAAATAGGTGAGTAAGGTAGAGTAACTGGTTGGGTGACAGGAAATTCAGCCTTTTACTACGTTACTTTCTCCAAGAATCTGCTGAAATGTCCAGGTAATATTTATACAACACGTAAGTCCATTGTGATTACTGATCAGGTCAATGCATGCCATCTGAAGACACCTTTCCCTGAGGATGATGCTACGTTTCTACATTGGTTCCTACCAAATGTGAACACAGATCCTTGTGTCCACTCCCCCCGCACTTGGCTTGAATACTTTGAAACTATGTGATGTAAATGCCATGCTGCTTAAGATGAATACTATTAAAAGCTGCTCTAAAATGGTGGACTCAACTCCCATGGGAGAAGTTCCCTTACTGGGTACCCACTTTGTCACGTGCCAGGTAGTCCTGGCCTTCTTATGTCTTCCCACTGAGGGGGCCTTGAGTATTTAGCACCCTTGGAACCCAGGCTCCTGGAACCTGAAACTTCATATTTCTGTCTTTGTTTCTGAGACCTGTCATAAATATGTGACTTAAAGGAAGGTGAGTCCAACTAGTAAAGCTGTTAAAGGAATTGCTTGGTTTGGAAAGAACCATTTTGCAGCACAGATAACTGACACATTTGTAACTACTTCAGTAGGTGGCCTTTTGGATAGGCATTATGTTTGGCTGCTACTCAAAGATAGGTCAGGCTACAGAGCATTTTGACTTACACTGGGCTATTAACCCAATGAGTCTAGTAGTTGGCAGGGAAATGGAAAGGTATGAGGCTAGCAGAATAAGCCACCCCCAAATATTCCTTTTTGGCACAAGAATTATCTTAAACTGTTTATTGTGAGAAAGTGCAGACGAGGAGAAGTTCTGAAAGCAGAGTAGAGGTTACACTTTTGTAGGGGAAATTTACATTAGAATGGGCTCCAGTACAGGAAGTGAGCCATGACAGTGATCACTTTCATCTGATCAGAGTCATCTTCATGACAGGGTTAATTTCCTTTCCCAAACATTTCCTCCTCTCACCTTCCTCTGAATTGCCTTTCCCCCTTTTAAAGCCCTAGATCCCTATCCTTTCCTTAGCTCAGGATGGTCCATAAGCCCCAGGTGGATAGCTGCTTTTTAGTCTCATATTTTTGTGGGGATCCCCTAAGTATGTATATAACTAAAATAGTTTTTGTCCTGTTACTCTGTCTTTTTATACTGAGGTTGGGCCTCACAGCCAAGAACCTAGAATGGTAGAAGGGAAATTATTTTCACCCCCTACATCTAGAACCTAAATTCTTTTTTTTTTTTTTTTAGGACCTAAATTCTTAATCCCAGCCAAATTATGAATTCCAGTCTCTCAATTTCTATGTCTTCTACCTCTTCAAAAACACCATTACTTCAGTGATATTTCAGCATTTAAGTAAGACAGGAATGTTTTTATCTCCCCAGTACTTTTTGTTTTTTCTTGATATATGCTTTCTCTTCATGCATTGCAATAGATCATGGGAGAATTGACTCTAAGGCTACAGTGGATTATTCTCCTTACTACTACTGACATTTAAAATTATCTGATGAGATATGGAAACCAACAGTAAAGATGTAGGATGCATTGGTTGTCAGTGTTAGAACCTGTGTGTGAAAATACTGTGGACATTTTATGAAATATCTGTGCCACCTCCAAATAAAATATGTCATATTTTCAAGGGAAATATGTAGAATCCATGAGTAGAGTTTGATGAGATGGAGGATTTTCTTGCTCCAAAGTTCCAAAAGGACACAGGGATGAGAGAAGTGGCAGAGGCCCTGGGTTCCAGAATAACCTCAAAGGATGCCTAAAGCCCAACTAGTTCTCCTAAAAATGTTAACCAACTGCAATCTGTATGGCTCCTGGCTGGCAATGATGTGAAAGGCATCTCAAACACACTCACTCAGGGTCATCACAATGCAGCAGAAAGTGATTTTATTGCTGGGAAAAGAATGCAACAAACTTGGGAGAAGTTCCAAGATTAAAAATATGGAGGCCTGGATCTTCCCTTGCCCCTTTCCCTATTGATCTCTCTCAGGACACATAGAGCTCCAACTCAGAAGAGAAAGCTATTTGTTTTCGTCCCCATCCATGTTCTTGTGTCTTGGCCTGGTAATTCTCTCACTCCCCTTCTTCTTTCTTCTATGGGAACCATGGAAATCAACAAAGAAAAATTTTAAAAAGGCAGAAGGGAGCATAAGAGAACGTGCACCAAGTGTGAGGCAAAGTAATGGGAGCCTTAGTCTATTCAAACCATCCAGGAGTCTGGGATCTGGTACTGTTTAAGTGCACAGGAAGCAGCCTATTGGGAGGGTAGCCTGGCTGAAACTTCTTACATTTAACAAGGTAGAACCGGTTCTGGGGAGTAGTCTTGTAGCGGCAGTTGGGGTATGTCCCTCTAGTGTGATAGCAGCAAGTCATGTTAATATGGTCTGCACTCCAATGGCAGTATTTCTCGCTAATCTCGCAGTCTGTGTTGGGCAAAGACAAGTAGCAGCCATGTTCTGGATGGTGTCATGCAGAAAGGTAAGTTTGAAGGTTACAGGTCTGAGTATAATTATTGACCCCACGCATTTCCAACTTGCATTCTGTCTACCACTCCCACCAATTACAGGTCCAACAGGAAAAGACTACTTTGCAAGGCAAACTACTTTATCAGTCCAGCAGGAAGATAGGCTTCCCCACCCTGCTCTGAACTGTCTAGCTAACTGAGTCTGTCACAACCCAGCCAAAGCAAAGCTACCACACTTCCAACTCCCTCCTTACTCCAACAGACTTTCTGTTTAAAACAGCCTTCCAAACGTCTTCCTTTCCTCTGGAAAAAAATGTTCCTCTTCTTTGTTCAGGCACTTGCCTACACTTCTGCTGTTGCTTGCTTGTCTCTGATTGCAGTTCTCTGCTATTTCTGAATAAGCCATTTTTGCTGGTAAAATAACTGGTAGTTTATTTTTTGAGGTTAATACTCCGTACTGGTTCATGACTCTATCAGTTCCTTCCATGGAGTCCTTGGAAGCCCATAGATTCCAGGACCAGACACCCTAAGACATTATTATAGTCTGCATGAGGACATTTATCTATTAATATGGTTTTGAGACACAGTTGTACCAAAACACTGAAAAAACTGAATTATGGTTAACAAAAGGAAATATCAAGGAATTAATAGAAAGGATTTAAAGTCAAGGAAAATGTCTAAAGAAAGAATAGAAGTAACAAGTGATTTTAAATTTATATTCAAGGGATCATATCTCTTTAGCAACTCAAATTGGAAGCCACACCCCAAGCAGCGTCTTTTACAGAAGCTGATAGACACAACTTGAAGAAGGAGGCCAAGTAAACAGCTCTCAGAAACAAGGGTTAACTGACTTGCCTGGGCTACTTTGGTAGTTGATTTCTGTAGATATAAAGGGATCTGGTCCTACTGGTCAGTTTAGTGTGCTTCCTAATGATTTCATTTCAGAAAAGACTTAGAGCTTATGGCTGAGCTCAGAGTTGAATTGTTGGATGTCTGTTTTGGGTTCACAATAATTTGTCTTCCACATCAGAAGTAGAATATCACACTTATTTCAGAAACACTGGGTTAACCAGTTAAAACTGGCAATGACTGGGGTAGAGCAACCTTATGATTATATTATGAAGAATATAGATCAACATTAGCACTTTATTGTTTACAAAACTACTCTCACATGCATTGCTTCCTCTGGTTCTCAAAATCCCTGGCTGAAGTCCTACAACACACTGTGAAATAGGATGCCTTGGACACCTGTGGACCTCCCTCTGAGCTTGCCCTGTCACAGATCAGCCCTCCTATCTTCTCCCTGCTGCCTCTCTCTGCACTCACCTGCCTGATGTAGGTCTTCAGTGGCTCCCATGAACTTGTTAGGAAGGGGTGTGGATATATGGCCACATGATGGCCATCTTAATTTTTTTCATAGTCATCTTTCAAGTCCTCTAAACCCATGTGCCCATAATTCTTGTGTTTTTACTCTACTCCTTCACCCCAAATTCCAGAGGGTCATTGGACTTATGGAATGAGATCTGCGACAACCTGTAGAGAGCAAGATGGAGTCTCTCGTGTCAAGTGGGACCCTGTGTCAAGCCATGACGCAGTAGTTAAAGGTACTGCAGCTAGGAGGTATTCCCTGGGACCATTGTCAGCTGACATCCCAACTAGTAAGGAGCAGAACCAAAAAAGGTCTGCAGGGGCCTGAAACAAATTCAATCCCTTTAGGAGAGAGAGGATTAGACAGTCAACTGTCAAACTGTTCAGACCTTACCCCTCTATGTCAGAGACCACCTAAAAAGGCAATTGCCCCCAAAGGCTCTACCCTGTTAATCTCCAGACAGAACTGAGAGCCTTCCCTGCTGGGACATAGGAAGCAGTGAGTGCCCAGAGCTGCTCAGGACATGACCAAGACCTTATCTCAACTGCATACCAAAAACTGACTTCGAATTTGGTTCGTTAACTTACTACATCCTTCTGTTAATGGCTCTGTGCTGTGGTTTGTCTTGTGTCCTGCTCTGTGTGTTTTGTAAGAAGCCAAGTTGAATCACATGTGAAATGTCATTGAGTTTGGAATCCTGAACCTGCTTTCTAATTGTGCTTTAACGTTGCTTTATGATTGACTAAAGTTGACATTATGGAAAGACACAACTAATGTGAACTCCTTCATAACATGGTCATGACACAACTTCCATTCAGTCTATCAGCATATGAGTCCCTGTTATTCAAGGAAGGCTTGACTTTAGCTGGGTTTTGAGGTGCACCAGAGTTTTTGTATAGAAACACCAATGGGTTTCTATAAAATGCTAATATTTCTCTTTCTAATGCTGATAACATATTTCCCATTCAGAGAGAGAATTAGGAGACTATACACCAGAATGGCATTGTTACTAATATGCTTCGAAGAGAAGTTCTGGGTATAAACTGAACATTCTGACGAAGAAACAGAAAAAATTACAATTTCCCTCTGCCCCCTGTCAAAGGTCTAATAACACAAAGTCACATGGGGTATTTGGCTTTCTCCGTTGGTAAAGCAGGTGACACTGATCCTAGGGTCATGAGTTTGAGCCCCACCTTAGGGGTAGAGTTTACTGCAAAATAAAAAATAAAGTTCCTTATGTCAAGGGGGTTTAAAATGGGGCAGGGAGGTTATTAAGGAGGTGGCCCTTATGCACATCCTCACTGGGTGGCGTCATGACGTTTGAACTGGTCCAAAGCATAAAGACTCTAAGGACTACAGAACACCTGCATCTTGCTACAGTATCTATTGGACTTTGCATTGTGATCCCTTTTGCAACCAATTATGTTTATTCAAGATTAGTTTTCTGACAGCAACCCAATCAAAATTCTTTGGAAATAGTGTATAAAAGCATTCCCTTGGGCACCTGGATGGTTCAGTCAGTTAAGCTTCTGTCTAAAGTTCAGGTCATGTTTCCAGAAACCAAAAATAGAGGTCTGCATCAGGCTCAGCAAGCATATAAAACATCTAAAGAGAGAGGGAAAAAAGAACGTGTAGAAAAGTTTCATAGACTTCTCCCTTCCGCACTCTTATCCACACAGCCCACAGTTTTCCTATTACTAACATCTTGCATTAGTGTGATACTTTTGCAACAATCCATGAGCCAATATTCATTATTAACTACAGTCCACAGTTTAAAAAAAAAAGATTCATATATTTATTTGACAGAGAAAGAAGATGAGAGAGCAAAAGCAGGGGTAGTGGCAGAAGGACAGGGTGAATTAGGCTCTTCACTGAGCACAGAGCCCAGCATGGGGCTCCATCCCAGGACCCTGATATCATGACATGAACAGGAAGCAGACACTTAAGTGACTGAGCCACCCAGGTGCCCTAAAGTCCACAATTTAATTAGCATTAATTTATTGCATTCAATAGTCTAGGGGTTTTGACAATGTATAATATCATTGTAGGAGAGGAAACCATTTTCCTCAGCTCTCTTATGGTCTCTGGCTGGGTCTAAAAATTGAACTGACAGAGATGAAAAGGAGAAAAGCATACAAATTTGATTAAATTTTTACATGTACATGGGAGCCTTCGCAGGAAATGAAGATCAGAAGAAATGACCAGGGCAGGAAGCTTTTAAACCTTTTAGACAAAGAAACAATATATTTGTGAAGAATTGACAAGATAAATGTTTGATGTATGGGTAGTAAATGGTGAAGAAGTAACTAGAAAGAAAGGGATTACTTTTACAAGGTTTGTTTGCAGATTGCTCTGATACCACATCAACCTGGTAAGAGATGGTCATCAGGAAAAGAATTTATTTTCTGCCTTTAGTCAAAAAAGGGAGAGCCTTTTCTGCATTTTGATTCTTGAGTGCCTTTAGTGCTAAATAATTTTTATGTCAGAGAGTTTGGTTTGACACAGTCTGCTTTCCTTCAGCATGGACAAGGAATATCTCCTCCTCCTTTTTTTTTTTTTTACATTTTCTTTAGTTTCTTTCATCAGAGCTTTGCAGTTTTCCTCATATTGATCTTGTTCACTTTTTATAGATTCGTATCTATGTATTTCATTTTTCTTTGTTGCTAATGTAATTTTTTTTCAAATTTCAATTGTTCATTGCTGGTATCTAAGAAAGCAATTGATTTTTGTATATTAACCTTGTCCCTTGCGATATTGCTCTAAAAAGACATCATTTTTATCCTGTAGATAATTGAAGACATTAAAAGCAAGAGTGTTCCCCTATTCAGTTTATGCTTAAGGAATACTAACCTGGAAGGGATATGTAGAACACATTGGAAGGAAAAAAAGCTAGAGGCAGGGAGTCCCTGTGGGAGGCTTTTCTGGGAGCCCTCCAAGAAACAATACATTTCCAAAAAAGGGATTTACAGTACCAATGGAAAAGTAAGAAAAGTTTCAAGGGGCAAATACCCCAAACTGGCCCTTCTCCCTCATGCCTATGGGTCTCTTTCTTACCAAACTCCAACCTGTCCATGTACCCAATATGCAGTAAGCCAAATTCTGAGACACTGGATTTAAAGCAAAGAAAGCTTTAGAGTCAAGAGGGCAGCTTAAGGAGAAAGCAAGGGATCATTCCCAAAGCTGCCTTGCACTGTTGAGCTTAGGGACAACTTATATTCATGAAAGGAAGGTAAAGGGTTTCTTGAAACTTGTTGGGAGGTCCTTGAAACAATCTGGATGTATGCATTCTTGTGCACTTGTGCACAGCGGAGCCCTCTTTGGGACTTGGGATCAAATACATCAAAACAAATGTCTGGTCCCTGTTATGTTTCTACCCTCAGTGGGTAAATACAGAGTAGGAGTGAAAAGGCAAAGTTAATGGCTGATTCTGTATGAGGTTACGAGATAAGGAAAAGAGAGGCACCTGGTCGCTCAGTCAGTTGAGCCTGTGACCCTTGGTCTCAGCTCGGGTCATGATCTCATGGGTGGTGGGATTGAGCCCCAGTCTGACTGAGTGGTAAGTGGGGAGCCTACTGGGGATTCTCTCCCTTTGCCCCTCCATTCACTTGTACTCTGTCTCTCTCTTGCTCTCTCTCCAAATAAATAAATAAAATTTTCAACAAAAAAAGATACATGAAACATGAAACATATTTAAGCAGGAAACAAAACAACATAGAGTTAAGTTAATAATGCAACTAATGCACCATAGTTTTGCTTATGCTTTCAAAATGGGTCTAGGAGCCAAGGGTCTTGCCTCGTCTTCACACACAGCTCCCTGTTTGAGATAACCTTACCATCCTCTTCCCTAATTTCTACTTAATCCTCAAACCCAGTTCAGGTGTAGTGACCTTCTCTCTGTCAGGTCCTCACAGCCCCCTGGCACTCTTCCACCACAGCCGCTAGAGCTATTGACAGTTCTTATATACAATGTATTTCCCTATTTAAGTGACCATGTCTTCATTAGGTCATGATCTCCTGAATCTTGGCAGCCCAGTATCTGGCCCAATAAATGGACACATAAATGAATAATTCATTCGAGTCTGTTGTTGGAACATCACCAAGTACATGGTAACTATTATATCAAATTTACATCTTGCATTTTTCCTAAGGGATTGAAATCATAGAACTTCAAAACACTGAAGCTTCTATCGAGAAGGAAACACTCAACCCATATCAAAAGGAAATCGTTTCCTCACACTTCTTTGAGGAAGTTATCACTTCTCCTTTGCTCCTTTAAGGCTTGCTCTTCCTGCATCTGCAGGGATACTGGCTTTGAACAGTGAGTTGGAGGATGTGGGTCTCATCCACACTGTGCGCAAGAAGGGCATCTTCCAAGCCCTGTGTTTCCTTTTCCTCTTTCCTAGGGCTCAGAACCCTTCCCTGCTGCACGAAGGCCACACTGGCATACCTGGCAGAGGAACAGCAGACAAAAGCCTCTGAACCTGGGACTAACTGCAGCCTCTGTCCTCAGCAGGAGCCCCAGCAAGGAGACCAGGTAAGAGGAGAACTCTGGGGGCTGTGGATAGTAGAGCTGTGATGATGGCCAGAAGGTCCAGGTCACATAGATCTTTGAGAAATATTCCAGGAGGGAGGAGGGAAGAGACAAAGTTCTGGACCAGGAGGTATAGGACAAAGACAAGAGTGGGATCTGCCATTTAGAGGAAAAGTCATCTTAACTCACATTCCTCCTTCCTGGGCTTCAGGTCCTTCCTAGAATTGTGAGATTCATGTCAGAGAGAAGATTGTTTAAAGAACAGCAACAACAAAAAAAAGACCAGTGAGTTCTTGAAAGGCACACTAAGCGTCTAAATGGCTGTGAATAGTAATTTTGCTCTTATGGCTTTTACTGCTAATATTTTCTCAGTTTCCTCCCCTTCCTACACAGAAGAGATGATGCTGGATCTTCTGGGACCATTTCCTCTCCTCCTGGTGCTGCTGGGATCGTGGGAGCCAGTGCATCCACTGGATGACTGGGCTCAATCCTCCGTCACTGTTCAAACATTTATGCTTCGCCATTTAAGACCAGGTCCTGTCAATTGCCAGACAGCAATGCCTCGTGTCAATCTTCAGGATAGGCGATGTAAGCCTGAAAACACCTTTCTGCATGACACCTTGGAGAACGTGGCTGCTACCTGTGGTTTGAGCAACATGACCTGCAGGAATGGCCGGGATAACTGCTACCGGAGTAGATATCGTATTAATATGACTTACTGCAATCGCACTCGAGCGACATATCCCAACTGCAGCTACAGTACTACTCTCCAGAACCGGTTCTATGTTGTTGCCTGTGAGCATCGTCAGCCAGGCTTCCCTCCTAATCGCCTGCTTCCTGTGCACTTAGATGAAACCACTCCTCTTGTTCATTTACACTTCGGTTAAGGCCGAAGTTCCTCACTCGATGCAGGTTCTCTTATGATCCCTCCTGCCTTTTCTTTTCCTTTGTTGATTCCCATGGTTCCCATGGAAGAAAGAAGGTGGGGAGTGAGAGAATTAGAGGGCCAAGATTGCAAGATCAGGGTTGGGGATGAAAACAAATAGGATTCTTTTTTGCTTTGGAGCTCTGCATGTTTCTAAGGAAGGCCATAGGGAAGAAGGCAAAGAAAGACCCAGGCCCCCTATTTTTAATCTTGAAACTTCTGCCAAGCTTTGCTGTATTGTGTTCACAACAATAAAATCATTTTCTCTTCCACTGTAATGACCTTGAGTGTGTGTGTCTGGGATCTCGGTCATGTCAGCTTGGGGCCATCTGGATTGCATTTACCAGCATTCTCAGGAGAACTGTTTGGGCCCAGGTGTCCTCTGAGGTTATTCAGCAACCCAAGGCTGCTGCCACTTCCCCCACCCCTGTGTCTCTTGGACATTGGAGCAGGAATGTTCTCCATCCCTTCAAACTCTGGCTCAAACCTTTTACATATTTCCCTAGAAGCCATGGTCTATGTTTAGTTGGAGGTGGAATGGATACTTCATTGAGTCTGCATAGTCCTTCACACACAGGTTAAAAACCAACGCATCCTACATATTTTCTGGTGGTTTCCATATTTCATCAGATAATGTCTGAAATATAACCAGTAGTAGGAATAATAATCCACTATAGCTTTAGAGTCACTTCTCCCGTGATCTATTGGAATGCATGAAAGAAAGCATAGATCAAGAAAAAAAAAAGTGCTGGGGAACTGAAAACATTCCTGCCCTACCTAAATACTGAACTATCACAGAACTAATGGTGTTTTGGAACAGATGGTTGGTTTAGACCCTGAAGGACAGGGGGTAAGTATGTGGTTTGGAGCACCTGAGTGGCTCATTGGTTAAACAGGTAAGCCTCTGCTTTACTCAGGTCTTGATCTCTGGGTCCTGGGTTTGCACCCATTAGGCTTGACGGTCAGAGGGGATCCTGCTTCTCCCTCTCCCTCTGGCCCTCTTCCCGCCTTGTGCTTGCTCTCTCTTTCTCTCAAATAAATAATAAAATCTTTAAAAAAAAGAATTTGGCTGGGATGAAGAATTTAGTTCCTGTATTTGTGTAATGGAGAAACTCTAGCCCAATTAGAAGGAAGGAGGGAAAGCTAGTGTATAAATATGTAGTTTGTAAAAGCTATCCTGTCTTGAGGAACTACAGTAAGGAGCAGAGGATGGAGACAACAGATTCTAAGTTTTTTTTTTTTTAATTTATTTAAGACTTATTTTTATTTTAGAGGGAGAGAGAGTGGGAGTAGGAAGGCAGGGGGGAGGAAGAGACAATTGCAAGCTGACTCCACATTGAGCCCAGAGCCTTACTCAGGACTTAATCTCACAACTCTGAGATCAAGGCCTGAGCCAAAACCGAGATTAGTTGGTGGCTTAAATGACTGTGCCACCAAGGCACTCCAGATATGAAGTTTTCAAACTGAATTTACCCTGCAAGTACACTTTTTACAATGATAAGGTAATTTATTAGTATAATAGAATGCAATGGAGGCTAGTAAGATCTGGGCAAATGAAGGCACAGTAGTTCTGTGCCTTAGTGGGGAGCTCAGAGGAGAGAATATCTGAACACACCCTGGAAAGATGGTTAAGAAACCAAACAGACGAGGTTAGAAAGAATATTCTGAGCAAAGGAAACAACACCCATCAAAATGTCAAGGGTTAAACTCTATTTTTTTCTAAAAGGAAAACATGTGGCTATCATGAAAGCTTAAAAAAATAAACCATCTGATTGAATAGACACATAAATGACTCTTTTTATTCAGCTTATGCATTAATAATGAGGACACCCGTAACACGGTAAAAACAGTTCAAATATGATCTTGGTTTATAGAAAATTTCTATTTTCTGCTGTACAAAATTCATTTACTTTGCAGTGAACAGGAAATATCTGGGCTCTTATCAGTTTGGACAATTTCCTTTGTATCCTGCAAGTCCAGCCAAGGTATATACCTCTGGAGTGTCAGCTCATCCCTGGGGGTGAACAACCACTGACACCCCAATGAAAGGACACAATATCATCTCTTTGGTCCATTTCCAAGTCTTGGACAGTTTTCCCCTCAGCAGAAATGGGAAACTTACAACTTATACAGAAAAATATACGGAGTTCCCAATGATGGGTGTGGAAAGAAGAAGGGAGTCATAAGACAGTCTGACCTAGCAACGGGACAAAAACAGAAAGACATCACATGCCCGAAGTGAGCAATGGGCTAAGTCTTGGGAGCCATTTTGACAGTCAGGATTGTAGCTCTGTAGAAGCAATAAAACTAAACCTCACAAAGGAACTTGGAGCTAGCTCATCAGGTAGCATCAGTCTCTGACTCACTGTTCTGACCACTCACTTGTGAGGGGCCTGACAAGAAAGACCTCAGCAACCAGAGAAGAGGGAGCGTTCTAAGAGGTTGAATATGGCTGAGTATTGTGTATCATTCAAGATACTAATGTTCTGTTATTTCAGTGACAAGAATTTGGCACTATTCCTTTTCCATTTAGCAAGCATGTAAAAGTCTAGAGAAGGAACAGACCAAATAGCAGGACTTCAGCCTAATCCCCTTCCAGCCAGGCAGGAATGTGGAGAAGACACAGTCTTGTTTCTACAGAAACCCTACAATGGACACATCAAATGCCCTGAACTTGCTTTAGGATTGTAGGGCTGGCACAAGGACCAAGCAACTGCCAGGGTCCATTCCCATCACAGGGAACTTCTGACAGTTCAGGACATGCTACTCCAGAATCTGGCAACTTGGCAAATTCAATCTTTTAAGCTGAAGAAATTTGAGAAAGGACAGGTGCAGGAAGGACTAACTGACCTTCTGCAGAATCAGATCATAAAACCCTCCTGGAAGAGGCTTTAGTACATACCCTTCGTTCTATCACATCTTTCCATACCTTCCAAAACTTCCTCTAACATAGCACACAAACACTCAGGTGTAACCACTTCTTTCTGGTTTCATTTCCTTGGGAAGGCTCCCATGTCACCTTAAACTTATGTGAAATAAATGTGCATGCTTTTCTCTTGTTAATCTGTTTTTTTTTCCTTGGTCTGTTTGTTTGTTTGTTTGTTTTTGTTATGGAGGCCCAGCTGAGAACGTAGAAGGGTAAAAGGAATCGATATTTTTCCTCCCCTACACTTGTAAGAGTTGCGATAATTTAAGAGAGATAGGGAGGAGAGGTAGACTATCCCAGTTGTGTCCTCCCCAATCTGTCTTGCACTTTACTTGGGGTAGCAAGACAGTCTTTCACCTGCCTGAATTAAGACAAGGTGGAAACTTTGTTTCAGGAATCAGGCAGAAAGCCAGACTTGAGAACTTGGGCGCTGGGTGAAAATCACCATGAATCAGAGTAAATGGTTCTCCACTAGGCGTGGGTATGAGATTGACTGTGGAGCTCATCAAACACAGACATGCAAAAGACCTGCTTCCCAAAGAGTCTGTTTCGGGAGGCCTGAAATCTGGCCTTTTTTTTTTTTTTTTTTTGGAACTAATATTATCATTTTATTTTTTCTTAAACATTTTATTTTTTATTTTTTTAATCATTTTTTTATTTATTTTCAGCATAACAGTATTCATTGTTTTTGTACCACACCCAGTGCTCCATGCAATCCGAGCCCTATCTAATACCCACCACCTGGTTCCCCCAACCTCCCACCCCCCCACCTCTTCAAACCCTTCAGATTGTTTTTCAGAGTCCATAGTCTCTCATCGTTCACCTCCCCTTCCAATTTCCCCCAACTCCCTTCTCCTAACTCCCCATGTCCTCCATGCTATTTGTTATGCTCCACAAATAAGTGAAACCATATGATAATTGACTCTCTCTGCTTGACTTATTTCACTCAGCATAATCTCTTCCAGTCCCGTCCAGTTGCTACAAAAGTTGGGTATTCATCCTTTCTGATGGAGGCATAATACTCCACAGTGTATATGGACCACATCTTCCTTATCCATTCGTCCGCTGAAGGGCATCTTGGTTCTTTCCACAGTTTGGCGACCGTGGCCATTGCTGCTATAACCATTGGGGTACAGATGGCCCTTCTATTCACTACCTCTGTATCTTTGGGGTAAATACCCAGTAGTGCAATGGCAGGGTCATAGGGAAGTTCTATTTTTAATTTCTTGAGGAATATCCACACTGCTCTCCAAAGAGGCTGCACCAAGTTACATTCCCACCAACAGTGTAAGAGGGTTCCCCTTTCTCCACAACCCCTCCAACACATGTTGTTTCCTGTCTTGCTAATTTTGGCCATTCTAACTGGTGTAAGGTGATATCTCAATGTGGTTTTCATTTGAATCTCCCTGATGGCTAGTGATGATGAACATTTTTTCATGTGTCTGATAGCCATTTGTATGTCTTCATTGGAGAAGTGTCTGTTCATATCTTCTGCCCATTATTTGATATGATTATCTGTTTTGTGTGTGTTGAGTTTGAGGAGTTCTTTATAGATCCTGGATATCAACATTTTGTCTGTACTGTCATTTGCAAATATCTTCTCCCATTCCGTGGGTTGCCTCTTTGTTTTCTTGACTGTTTCCTTTGCTGTGCAGAAGCTTTTGATTTTGATGAAGTCCCAAAAGTTTATTTTGGCTTTTGTTTCCTTTGCCCTTGGAGACACATCTTGAAAGAAGTTGCTGTGGCTGATATCGAAGAGATTACTGCCTATGTTCTCCTCTAGTATTCTGATGGATTCCTGTCTCACATTGAGGTCTTTTATCCATGTTGAGTTTATCTTTGTGTACGGTGTAAGAGAATGGTCGAGTTTCATTCTTCTACATATAGCTGCCCAGTTTTCCCAGCAACATTTATTGAAGAGACTGTCTTTTTTCCACTGTATATTTTTTCCTGTTTTGTTGAAGGTTAAGAGTTGAGGGTCCATATCTGGGCTCTCTACTCTGTTCCACTGGTCTATGTGTCTGTTTTTATGCCAGTACCATGCTGTCTTGGGGATCACAGCTTTGTAGTAAAGCTTGAAATCAGGTAACGTGATGCCCCCAGTTTTATTTTTGTTTTTCAACATTTCCTTGGCGATTCGGGGTCTCTTCTGGTTCCATACAAATTTTTGGATTATTTGCTCCAGCTCTTTGAAGAATACCGGTGGAATTTTTATTGGAACGGCATTAAAAGTATAGATTGCTCTAGGCAGTATAGACATTTTAACAATGTTTATTCTTCTGATCCAAGAGCATGGAATGGTCTTCCATCTTTTTGTGTCTTCTTCAATTTCTTTCATGAGTGTTCTGTAGTTCCTTGAGTACAGATCCTTCACCTCTTTGGTTAGGTTTATTCCCAGGTATCTTATGGTTATGGGTGCTATAGTAAATGGAATCGACTCTCTAATTTCCCTTTCTGTATTTTCACTGTTAGTGTATAAGAAAGCCACTGATTTCTGTACATTGACTTTGTATTCTGCCACGTTACTGAATTGCTGTATGAGTTCTAGTAGTTTGGGGATGAAGTCTTTCGGGTTTTCCATATAAAGAATCATGTCATCTGTGAAGAGAGAGAGTTTGACTTCTTCACTGACAATTTGGATACATTTTATTCCTCTTTGTTGTCTGATTGCTGTTGCTGGGACTTCTAATACTATGTTGAACAAGAGTGGTAAGAGTGGGCATTCTTGTCGTGTTCCTGATCTCAACGGGAAGGCTGCAAGCTTTTTCCCATTGAGGATATTTGCTGTGGGTTTTTCATAGATAGATTTGATGAAGTTCAGGAATGTTCCCTCTATCCCTATACTTTGAAGCGTTTTAATCAGGAATGGATGCTGGATTTTGTCAAATGCTTTTTCTGCATCCATTGAGAGGACCATGTGGTTCTTCTCTCTTTTCTTATTAATTTGTTCTATCACATTGATTGATTTGAAAATGTTGAACCATCCATGTAGCCCAGGAATGAATCCCACCTGGTCATGGTGGATAATCTTTTTAATGTGCTGTTGGATCCTGTTTGCTAGGATCTTGTTGAGAATCTTAGCATCCATATTCATCAGTGATATTGGTCTGAAATTCTCCTTTTTGGTAGGGTCTTTGCCTGGTTTGGGGATCAGGGTAATGCTGGCTTCATAGAAAGAGTCTGGAAGTTTTCCTTCTGCTTCAATTTTTTGAAACAGCTTCAGGAGAATAGGTGTTATTTCTTCTTTGAAAGTTTGGTAGAATTCCCCAGGGAATCCATCAGGTCCTGGGCTCTTGTTTTTTGGGAGGTTTTTGATCACTGCTTCAATCTCCTTACTAGATATCAGTCTATTTAGGTTGTCGATTTCTTCCTGGTTCAATTTGGGGAGTTTATAGTTTTCCAGGAATGCATCCATTTCATCTAGGTTGTTTAGCTTATTGGCATATAACTGTTGATAATAACTTCTGATGATTATTTCTACTTACTTGGTGTTAGTTGTGATCTCTCCCTTTTCATTCATAATTTTATGAATTTGGGCTTTCTCTCTTTTCTTTTGGATTAGTGTGGCCAATGGTTTATCGATCTTATTGATTCTTTCAGAAAACCAGCTTCTAGTTTCATTGATACGTTCTACTGTATCTCTGGTTTCTACCTCATTGATCTCAGCTCTAATCTTGATTATTTCCCTTCTTATGTGTGGAGTTGGTTTGATTTGTTGTTGATTCTCCAGTTCTTTAAGGTGTAGAGACAGCTGCTCTGTTCTGGATTTCTCAATTTTTTTGAGGGAGGCTTGGATGGCTATGCATTTCCCCTTAGGACCGCCTTTGCTGTATCCCATAGGTTTTGGACTGAAGTGTCTTCATTCTCATTGGTTTCCATGAATTGTTTCAGTTCTTCTTTGATCTCCTGGTTGATCCAAGCATTCTTAAGCAAGTTGGTCTTTAGCTTCCAGGTGTTTGAGTTCCTTCTGAACTTTTCCTTGTGATTGAGCTCCAGTTTCAAAGCATTGTGATCTGAGAATATGCAGGGAATAATCTCAGTCTTTTGGTATCGGTTGAGTCCTGATTTGTGAGCCAGTATATGGTCTATTCTGGAGAAGGTTCCATGTGCACTTGAGAAGAATGAGTATTCTCTGTTTTAGGGTGGAATATTCTGTATATATCTATGAGGTCCATCTGGTCCAATGTGTCATTCAATGCTCTTGCTTCTTTATTGATTTTCTGCTTTGATGATCTGTCTATTTCTGAGAGAGGCGTGTTAAGATCTCCTACTATTAATGTATTCATACCAATATGACTCTTTATCTTGATTAATAGTTTTCTTATGTAATTGGTTGCTCTCATATTGGGGGCATAGATATTTACAATTGTTAGATCATCTTGGTGGATAGTCCCTTTAAGAATGATGTAGTGTCCTTCCGTATCTCTGACTACAGACTTTAGTTTAAAATCTAATTTATCTGATATGAGAATCGCTACCCCAGCCTTCTTTTGAGGCCCACTGGCATGAAAGATGCTTCTCCATCCCTTCACTTTCAGTCTGGGTGTATCTTTAGGTTCAAAATGGGTCTCTTGTAGACAACATATGGATGGGTCCTGTCGTTTTATCCAATCTGCAACCCTGTGCCGTTTTATGGGTGCATTTAGGCCATTCACATTGAGAGTGATTATTGATAGATACGTTTTTATTGACATCGTGTTACCTTTGAAGTCTTTCTTTCTGTAGATTGTCTCTATATTTCTGTTCAATGCTATTCTTAGGATTTTTCCTCTTTTATAGAACCCCCCTTAATATTTCCTGCAGTGTTGGGTTGGTGGTTGCATAGTCTTTTAAGCCTTGCCGGTCTTGGAAACTCCTTATCTCTCCATCTATTTTGAACGTCAGTCTTGCTGGATAAAGTATTCTTGGCTGCATGTTCTTCTCATTTAGTGCCCTGAATATATCTTGCCAGCGCTTTCTGGCTTGCCAGGTCTCTGTGGACAGGTCTGATGTTATTCTGATGGGCTTTCCTCTGTAAGTAAGGAGCCTCTTTGTCCTAGCGGCTTTTAAGAGATTGTACCTACAATTATGATTCTTCAATTTGACTATCAGGTGCCTTGATGTTTTTCTGGAATCTATAATCTTGGGTGGAGACCATTCGGCCTCTAGTACATGAATGCTGGTTCCATTCATGAGATTGGGAAAATTTTCATGAAGAACTTGTTCCACTATATCTTCTAGACTTCTTTCTTTCTCCTCCCCTTCAGGGATTCCAATGATTCTGATGTTGGAACGTTTCATGGCGTCATTTATTTCCCTAATTCTGTTTTCATGGTTTCTAAGCTGTTTGTTCCAGGCTTCCTCTTGATCCTTTCTCTCTATCTGTTTGTCCTCCAGATCACTAATTCTATCTTCTGTCTCAGTTACCCTAGCTTTGAGAGAATTTAGATTAGATTGGAACTCATTGAGAGCATTGTGAACCTCAGCCCTGGAAGCTTTTAGCTCTGCCCTAACATTGTGAACATCCTGTCTGGTCGCTTTCAGCTCAGCCCTAATCAATTCCGTTTGGTCATCCATGGCTTTCTCCAACCTAGCTATTGCCTGGATAATTGTTAGCCTGAATTCTCTTTCCGACATATTGTCTATGTTGATAGCCATTAGCTCTGTTGCAGAAGGTCCATCCTCTGTATTTTTCTTCTGTTGGGCAATCCACCTCCTAGTCATTTTGGTGAGAGATGACTGAACAGATGTAGCTGGTTGTATCAACCGTGGTGCAGTGTGGGTGCACCCTGGAACACTTCTGAGCAATCAGGATACCCCACCCAAATGAGAGAAAAAAGAAAAGAAAAAGAAAAAAGAGAGAGAGAGAGAGACAGGAAAGAAAGGGAAGATGAAAGAGAAGGTTCAGCCCAAATGGGCCCCAAGGTAAGATTTATGAGGTATACAAACAAAAACAGACAAACAAAAAGACTGATAAAAGTATATAACAAGAGAAAAAAAAATATATATGCAAATAAAGGAAGAACCTTGTCAAAAAGAACCTCAAGTGTAAGATTTATATACTATCAGGACAAACAAAAAAACACAGAAACACAGGTGGAAGAAAAAGATGGGAGAGTGGTTATAAATTCTCAGTGTGGGTGAGGAAGGTTGTTTTGATTCTTCCTGGATGTATCTTGATATCTTTGTTAAAGGACTCAACTTTCCTAGGCTAAAGGGGGATTAAAAATTGGTTTACCTATAGGGGTAGTATTTATTGGGGAAAGGGGGTTACTTTGAAGTTTAACTCTATATGAATATTAGAAAATAAAAATAAAAAAGGAATAAACTAGACTAAACTAAACTAAAATTTAAAAAAATTCAAAAAATAGAAATGCAAAAGAAAAACACAGGTGTATGTATCAAAAAGTTCAGGTTAGAAGGTTATTATGGAATTTGATGTACTGGACAGCTCTCTGTGATGGTAAATAGGTTAAAAAATTATCTATATAAAAAAAATGAGCCAGAATAGTGGGAACAAATTAAAAATAAAAGTTGTCCTATGAAGTAGTGGTGGTGGTTCTCTTGTAGTCTTTTTTTTTTTTTTTTTTTTTTTCCTTTCCTGGTTGGTTTTCTGGGGGAGGGGTCTGCTGCATGGGTTTTCAGTCAATTATGTTCCCTGAGTTAAGTCCTCCAGTCCCCCTCAAGGGAGTGGGCTCTGAGGAAACCAGTTTTTTCAGGCTTTTGTTCTCTGGAGGTTTTTATGTTTGTTCACCTTTTTTTTTTTTCTTTTTCCTCTCGCCTTGACCGCTTTTGAATGTTTTTGTAAGTTTAGAGGAAAGCAAACTGCACCCTGACCTCCCTCTCAGAGAGAAGGCTCAGTCTGTTCTTCTGTGGGTGTTACAGAGCCCATATAAATCCCCTCTTGGCCGCTGGCAGAGCAGGTTCCGAGTCGTGGTCCCTGGGGACGCAGGATCTTCTGCTTGTACCCAAAACCAAAGCAGCGGCAGCTATTTGGGCAGCTCCAGACCACCAGAGAGGTTCCAAGCAGCGATCACACACTGAGATTTTCCCGCTGGCCCGGGCTGGGAGTGCCTGGTCTTTCTGGGTCTAAGAGTGCCCGGTTTGCACGCACCTCTTTCAGGGGAGGCTGTGGGTCGAGCGCGTGTCTCAGGCTCTGAGAACGGGGCGCAGGTCCAAAAGCACCAGGCTGGGCCTTCGCGCACCTCTCGGGAGAGTTTGGGGTGCGCATCTTAGGCTCTGAAACAATGGCGCGTGTCAGAGAGCGCTGGCTGGGCCTTTGTACCTCTCTCAGGGGAGGATGAGGGGAGCGCGCATCTCAGGCTCTGTAGCAGGGCTCGCGCGTTCTGCCATCCGGCGTGGCTCCCATCCCCTCAGAGGAGCCAGAACCCACACAATCTCAGGCGCGCTGGCGGCTCAGGGACCAAGATCTGTTTTCTCCACCGCACTCTCTCTGGCTCAGTGCCAGGGGAGGCTGTCCTGGGACCGGGGACTTAAGCCCCTGTCCCTAGCCTCCCCGATTCCCACAATTTCCACCCCCCCCCACGATTCTTTGCTCTTTTGGAGTGCTTTCAACCAGTCTCCAAGTTAATGCTGGTCCCCAGATGCAGGGCACTCTTGTATTAGGGGTATTACTTTCCAACCGGTCACCTCTGGTGGCTCCCTCCCCCTTTTGTTTATCTTCTGATATCAGTCCACCTTTCCCACTCCGCTTTACCTGCCCACTGGCGTCTTCTGTCCCTGTAGAGATCCAGATGTGTGTAATTCTGATCTCAGGCTGATTTCATGGGTGATTGGAGTTCTTTGGTAGGTAATCAGCTCACTTTAGGGTACAGGTTGAAAAGGCGCCTCCTCCTACTTCCCCGCCATCTTGTCCCCTCGAATCTAGGCCTTCTTAAAAGTCTCTTAGGCACTTCTGATGAGAGGGGTCAGGGTTGGGAACTCTTGCCCAGGCACAGGGGTTATCTGATACTGTTTTCCTCTGCTAGTGGGCTCAGGATGCTATCAAGTTTTTCGGCTATAGAGAGAGGGGGGATGTGTGGCTGTACAATAGGATGGATGAGTGCTAGACACACAGACACCTTTGTGTGTGTGTGTGTGTGTGTGTGTGTGTGTGTGTGTGTGTGTTTTAATCAATAGATTGGTTCAGAGCAGTTTTTAGGTTTACGGTAAAAGTGAGTAAAAGTATAGAAAATTTTCATAGTCTTCTCCTTTCTCCACTCGCCTACCCACACAGCCCACAGTTTTCCTCTTATTAACATCTTGCATTAGTGTGGTACTTTTGCTATAATTGATGAGCCAATATTGTTTATTATTAACTAAAGGCAACAATTTAATTAGCATTAATTCATTGCATTCAATAGTTCTAGGGGTTTTGACAATGCATAATGTCATTGTAGGAGAGGAAACAATTTTCCTTGACTCTTATGGTTTCTGGCTGGGTCTGAAAATTGAATTGACAGAGATAAGTAAGAGAAAAGCATACAGATTTGATTAGATTTGTACGTGTACATAGTAGCCTTCGCAAGAGAATGAAGACCTGAAAAAGTGAACAAAGAAGGAAGCTTTTGTATCTTTTAGACTAAATAACAGTACATTTGTGAAGAATTGACAAGATAAAGGGGTTTGGTCCTTTGGGTAGAGGATGGTGAAGAAGTAACAAGAAAGAAAAGGGTTAGGTGAACAAGGTTTGTTTCCAGATTCCTCTGGTGCCACCTCTGGCTGGTAAGGTTGTCAGGCAAAGAATTTTTTTCCTGCCTTAAATACTCCCCCCCCCAAAGACTTTACCTATTTGAGAGGGAGTAGGGGAGAGAAAGGACAAGCAGAGGTAGGAGCAGAGGGAGAGGGAGAAGCAGACTCCTCATGGAGCAGAGAACCTGACTTGGGGCCAGACCCAGGTCCCAGAGATTATGACCAAATGCAGACGCCCAACCAACCAAGCAACCCAGACGCCCTTTTTTCCTGCCTTTAGGCAAAAAGGAGAGCCTTTCCGCATTTTGATTCTTGAGTGTCTTTAGTGCCAACAAATTTTTGTCTCAAAGAGCCATAATTTGGGGTGACATGGTCTGGTTTCCTTCCACATGAACAAAGATCTCCTCATGTATTTAGACTTTCTTTGTTTCTTTCAGCAGAGTTTTGTAGTTTTCCTCATATTGATCTTGTTCACTTTTTAGTAGATTTATGTCATCTGACTGTCAGATAAATAGTGGGAAAGCTGATACAAAAATCCAGTTGAACCGGCTCCTAATCCAGGTTCTTTTCCACTTCATCACAAGGAGAGTTTTGAAAGTAACTGCTTTGGTCATTCCCAAATTTCAAATGTTGGGAGAAGCATTAGAAATTTGGAAATGGGGCGCCTGGGTGGCTCAGTGGGTTAAGCCTCTGCCTTCGGCTCAGGTCATGATCCCAGGGTCCTGGGATCGAGCCCCGCATCGGGCTCTCTGCTCAGCGGGGAGCCTGCTTCTCCCTCTCTCTCTCTGCCTGTCTCTCTGCCTACTTGTGATCTCTCTCTGTCAAGTAAATTAATAAAATCTTAAAAAAAAAAAGAAAAGAAATTTGGAAATGCATACAGCAAAATGAGAGCCCTATCTGGATAATCTGGCTCCTTGTTGTGCTGGTCTAACAGTATCATGTAATGATACAAGAGATTTACTTTCTCTCTTCCCAGACTTTTGATTCCCTCTAGTAAGTCAGAATAATGGAAATATATGACATCATTTAAGACACATTCACTCTTCCTGATGGAAACATCTTTCATATTTTCCTTATAATAAAGGACTTAATCTGCAGTTATCTGAGAAGGCTGTGCTAAGGTTCTTGGGGGGGGTACTTTTTTTCCTCTTACCCTCTGCAGTTTATAAGCATGCACACACCTTACTATCCTCATATACTCTGGTCAAAGACTAATGCCCAGCACACCCACGACCACGACACAGAACCCCTTATCTCATTTACTCCAGAGAGAATGATCTTTCTCAATTCCCATGCCCCTTCCTTCTACCTTTGACTCTTTTAAACAAACTGGGAACAGCGTTATTTGCAGATGCTGGCTGCTAAGGAAAGGAAGGGTGTGTGTGTGTATCTGTGTGTCTGTGTGTGTGTGTGTGTGTGTGTGTGTGTGTATGTAAAGACTACACTAAAATCATTTGAGTTACAGCAGATACAGAAAGAAATCTTTTTAAAAAATTAACTTGGTATACTTTTACATTATGAAATTCTCCCTAAAATCAGACTCACTAACAAATTTATCACCTCCCATAGGGATTCCTTCATGTGTGTTGTAAGAATAATTAGGATTTACCCTGTTAACAAATTTCAAATGTATAGTAGTATATTGCCACTGTAAAAAATACTTAATGAATAAATTTTTAAAAAATAACTTTCGGGTTTCTTTACGTTTATTTACTTTTAGTAATCTCTACACCCAAGTGGTGCTCAAAACCACAATCCAGTAATCACGAATCACACACTCCTCTGACTGAACCAGCTAGAGACTTCTTAACTGAGTAAATTTTTAAGAGCTTATTGGCTTTATTCAGTGTCATGGATCAGGCAGCATCCAATCTAGCAGAGAGAAAGAAGCTCCAAGGAGCTGTACAGAATGAAAGATGTTTATAGGCAGGAGGAAGCAGGAACAGCAATGATACACTGGGCAAAAAAGCAGGTCTGGTTTTGCAAAGTTATTTTCCTTTAGGGAATGGCAGGGATCTATCAGGCAGATTAGCTAACTAGTGCTGAACAAGCAGATCCCAGTTTCTGGGAGAGTCAAAACTGGAGTTGAGTCTCAATTTGGTAATGTGGGGCTTAGCACAAGGAACTCCACTTTGAGTTTTAACATGACTACAGTCACTATGCTATACATCAGATCTCCAGAATTTATTCAGTTGCTAAACTGAAATTTGGCCAACATTTCCCCATGTCTCCTACCTTCCAAGCCCCTAGTAACCACCACTGAACTCTGCTTCTATGAGTCTGACTATTATAGATTCCACATATAAGTGAGATCAGACAGTACTTGTCTTTAACTAAGACTTTATTTCACTCAACATAATGTCCACCAGGTCCATCCATGTTGTCCAAAATCACAGGATTTCCTTCTGTTTTAAGGAACAACATTCCATTGTGTGTTTATACCATATGTTTCTTAGCCATTCACCATCACTAATCATCAAGGAAATGCAAATCAAAACTGCAATGAGATATCACCACACATCTTTTATTGGATGGCTATCATTAAAAAAAAAAAAAGATAAGAAGTGGTGTAAGTGTAGCATTAAGTGCCTGACAAGAAGCTTTTGATTGCCAAGGCATCTTTTTCAAAGACATCCATCTCAAATACACACATTGCTGGCTGTACAGCTAGCTAAGGAGTGATGCCATCCCACCCCTGATGCACCCCCTTTGGCTCTGGGTGACCTAGATAACTGACCATTTGTGTGACCCATCCCTTTTCCTTTCCCATGAGTTCATTCACACTCTTATGTTTTAAATTCACCAATAAAAAGTGAAACCTCAAAATCTTGGGCATCCCACCTTTGACTCGAATAAAGGCAGAGCCCCAAGTCTATGCACTTTTACTCTTTCTCTACTCAAGATCTCGCTGTGTGGCTTTGGCTGTGCCATGAACCTTCCCGAATATATGAGGCTTATTAGCCTTATTTTTTCAAAGTTCCCTGAGGGTTGTTGCTGAGGTGTATCTTGCAATCACCCTAAGAGCCACAAGGGCCAGTCCAGCCACAAGATCAGCTCTGGATGGGAAAACATCTGTGGGGCTGACCACGAATAGTGTGGGCAATGTACATGCCATAGTTGGTGGCATCACTCTCTAATACTTGAGGCTAACACAAGACAGTGAGGATACAGAGAAAAGAGAACCCTGGTACACTATTGGTGGGAATGTAAATTGGTGCAGATATTATGGAAAATAGTATGGAGATTTCTCCAAAATGCAAACATAGAAGTACTGGGACACCTGGGTGGTTCAGTCAGTTTAGTGTCTGACTCTTGATTTTGGATCAGGTCATGTTCTCAGGGTGGGGAAATCAAGCCCCATATTGAACTCCATGCTCATTGGGGAGTTTGTTTGGGATTCTTCCTCTCTCTCACTCTCTTGTCCTGCCCCTCTCCCACCCCCAATAAATATACAAATCTTTAAAAATATCGAACGACCATATGATCCAGAAATCCCACTTCAAGGGGTCTATAGAAAGGAATTGAAATCAAGATCTCAAAGGGATATCCACAACCCTATGTTGATTGAGGCATTTTAACAGTAGCAATATAGGGAAATAACCAAAAAGACTACCAACAGAAAGAAGTCTCTCATTTTTTTTAAGTTGTATTTATTTAAGTCACTTCTACACCCAATGTGGGCCTTAAACTCACCACCCCATGACCAAGACTTGCATACTCTCCCAAATAAGCCAGTCAGGTGCCCCCAGAACTGAAGGAATTATTAAATCTAGTGGCAGGTTAGTGAAAAAGATGTTAATTTTTTCCCTCCCTGTGAAAATTAATACATGGAAACCCGGTTTTGAATGGCTGTGGGGGCCAGCAAGGGGTGCTCTCATGCCATATCACGCACCAATTACAGATCCAACAGGACAAGACTACTTTGCAAGGCAAACTACTTCCCTAGCCCAGTAGGAAGATAGCCTTCCCCACCCTGCTCCTTAACAGTCCTGCCAACCAAGTCTGCCACAACCCAGCCAAAGCAAAACTACCACACTTCCAACTCCCTGTTACTCCAGGGGACTTTCTGTTTATAACAGTCCTCCAAACATCTTCCTTTCCTCTGGAAAAAAAGTGTTCCTCTTCTTTGTTCAGGCACTTGCCTACACTTCTGCTGTAGCTTGCTTGTCCTTGATTGCAATTCTCTGCTATTCCTGAATAGGCCCATTTTTGGTGGTAAAATAACTGGCAGTTTTATTTTTTGAGGTTAATACCCCATATCAGTTCATGACTGGAACTATCAGTTCCTTCCATGGAGTCTTTGGAAGCCCATCGATTCCAGGTTCAGACACCCTAAGACATTATATTCCACATGAAGACATTTATCTTTTATTACAGTTTTGAGATACAGTTGTACCAAAACAATGAAAAAAAGTCATCTTTCAAGTCCTCCAAACACCAGAATACCTGTCCTTATACTCTCCTTCTTCAGCCCCAAATACCAGAGGGCAGTTCTATTTATGAAGTGTGATCTGAGACAACCTGTAGAGAGCAAGATGGAGTCTCTCATGTCAAATGGGGGACCCTGGGTCAAAGAGGGGCCTGTGTCACATCATGACACAGTAGTTAAAGGTACTGCAGCTAGGAGATATTCCCTGGGACCAGTGTCGCTGACATCCTAGAACTAATAAGAAACAGAACCAGGGAAGGTGTGCAGGGACCTGAGACTGATTCAATCCCTTTAGAAAGGGGAGGATTTGGCAGCACAATGTCAGAATCTTCAGACCTGAGCCCTCCATGTCTGACCACATAAAAAGGCAACTGCCCCTGAAGGTTCTGCCCCACTGATTTCCAAACAAAACTGAGATCTTTCCCTGCTGGATCGTAGGAAGCAGTGAGTGCCCAGAGCAGACCAGCACACGACTGAGGCTTTATCTCAACTGTGCACCCACACACTGACTTCGAGTTTGGTTCATTAACTTACTACATACAGTCTTCTTTTATCTGTTTTGTGCTGTGGTTTGTCTTCTGCCCTGGTATGTGTGCTGTGTAAGAAGCCAACGTGAATCACATGGTGAAATGCAATTGAGTTTGGAACCCTGAACCTAGTTTATAATTGTGATTTAACTTTGCTTTATGATTGACTAAAGCTTTCATTGTGGAAAGACACAGCTCATGTGTGGGTCTTCAGAGTGTGTTCATGAGGTTGGCATAGTCATCAGGATTCCATGCCTTTCACTCATCATGTGTTAGAAACCTAGTAGAATCAGAAAGACTCCTAAAGTCTTGAATGGAGTATAACAGATACAAAAATAATAAACTGTGGAATATTTTGTGTGAACACAGACTTTCCAAATGCCACACTGAGCGTGAAATCTTAAGGTTCAGGCAGTGCCAGGTGAAACAAAGACCAGTTCTATGCAAGAAGCAGTTGGCAGCAGAATCTGGTCTGGGACTTACCCCTCTGCATGTGGGACATGAGTTCAAACTAGCCAAAGCTGCGACCAAGGGGGATTGCCTCAGAAAGGCTCTTGGAAAGCTAAAAAACTTAAAGCATTGGGGACATTGCAATGATACAGGTCACTACTGACCAAACTAATCTACAACTTGGAAGAAAGATGTGAACAAAATTTGTGGAAAAATCTGTACAAATATCCCAGGGATAAGTGGGAAATAGAGCTGTACATAGTTAAGAAATTGTATATAGCAGCTGCTAGGTTACAAAAAAGGAAAAGATGTGGACCCTAGGTAAATGCCTAAAATGTTTGGTGTAACACACCAACAGGCCTGATGCTGTACTTTGTATAGAAGACCCATGGTACCCCCATGGAGTTAGAAGTTATGAAAAAACTCACGACCAGGACCTTGGGAAATGTAATCATGGATCTGAAGGATCCTAGAAATGTAAATCCCTTAGTTTCCTGAGGGCCCATTACAGAGGTTCTCATCTTACTGGTGCAACCATTTCACAGCTAGACCAGGACAGGCAAAGCGGCAAAGTAATGAAGCTAATAAAGCTTCATTTAGCTAATGAAGTAATGAGTAAGGCCAAATCAATGAATCATTTAAGTTTAAAAGATGATGCTAAACTCTTAAGACCCTGGGATCGCCATCCTGAGGATCCAGGAGACTATAAAACCCTGGCATGGGGATTATGACAGCAAACCTATAATTACAAGGAACAAAACATTAGATTATAGTAATGGACAAGGAAAACCTGTGGAAGTAGCAGAAGGTAGAGAATACACTCAAGCTGAGCTTCTGATGATTAGAACACATCTTTGTCAAAAACATATACGTGATGTAGACTGGTGACTCCTCATATGGAGCTCAATCATTGTAGAAATCTCAAGTAATATCCTATACTGATGGCCTAATAATGACTAATAATGATAAGGAGCGATTTAGATAAGAAAAGGAAAAGTTAATACAGCATTTAAGGGAATAGAGATCGGCTATTAATGATGAAAAAAAATCAGGCCCAGACACTCATTGCAATTTTCTAGGAATTCAATGGTCTTCTGAAGGGAGGAAGTTAGCAGCAAAGGAATAGGTAAAAATACAAGTAATGGGATCACCTAAAGTAAAACAGAGGCCCAGAGACTTATAGGCTTTTTTGGATCATAGAGATACCCATAGCATGCATCAGTGTAATTTTAAATCCCATATGCAAAACAACTAGAAAAGCATAGTTTTTGAATGGACAAAACAACAAGTTTTAAATACATTATAAGGTTTCATTAAGATATTTCAAACAATACACTAACCAGCACCAGGAAAACCATTACAAACAGAATTATCAATGAGTAGAGAATATGGTACATGGTCTCATAAACAAAGAAAGAACATAAGCTTAATTTTCTACTCATAGAATTTTGGACTACAGAGTTCCCATAGTCAGAACATAAATATTCCTAATTTGAAAAATATATATGATGACTCTATGAAGGTTAAGAAGTACAGAGCCCCTAATGGGAAAACAAGATATGATAGTGCACTAATTACCGCTCCTCCATTGGATGAAACTGAGCCTGGAAGAACTACCAGGTATCCAAATTAATTTGAAATCACTAACTTGGAAATGGTATATCCCAGGAAGGGACACCTCTTTCCAGGAACAACCAGAACTCTTCACTGAGGAGATACATAAGACTGAAGGAGACTGTGGGAATTCATTCTGAGGGAAGGGCAAATCCATACTCAAAACCTAGGGAAATGGGGCCCATCCTGCTCTTAAGGTCTACCAAATGCCTGGTTTACAGACAGATCAACCTCCACAGTCTCTGGAGAAACAGAATGGACAGCTGCAGCACTGAGACCTCAGGACGAGCTGCTCCTCAGCGAAGAAGGTAAGACTCAATGGGCACAACTTGCAGAATTAATAGCAGTACTATTGGCTGTAAGAAAAGCAATAGAGGAGAATCAAGCACCATATATATTTTTACTGACTCATGGGCAGTACCAAATGAAATAGCCCTATGGTCAAGAAAATGGAAAAGAAAAGATTTTAGGGGCACTTAGGTGGCTTGGCTGGTGAAGCTTCGGACTCTTGTTATCAGCTCAGGCCATGATATCAGGGTTGTGGAATTGAGCCCTGCATGGGGTTCTTTTCTTAGCCAGGAGTCTGCTTGAGATTCTCTCCCTCTCCATCTGCAGTCCCATCAAATATAAGTAAATTTTCTTTTCCTTAGGAAAAAAAATTTTCTGCCATTTTAAAATAAATTGCAAAGACTATGGTCAAGAGAATAACGGGAAGAATTAGATATAACCTCAGAAAGAATTAAACATATGTTACATACATGTCAGCACATAAAAGACAAAACAG
The DNA here is from genome assembly GCF_010015895.1 of Lontra canadensis. Taxonomy (NCBI): domain Eukaryota; kingdom Metazoa; phylum Chordata; class Mammalia; order Carnivora; family Mustelidae; genus Lontra; species Lontra canadensis. The sequence continues at coordinate 29,260,333 of NW_022631006.1, forward strand.
ACGTCTCAAAATATAATAATGAGGTTGGTGCATTGACAAGAAACATTAAGACAATAGAAAAAAAAGGAAATATTGAAATTAAAATTAAGGATGGATAAGAAGGATGGCGGCACACTTTGCCACTGATAATATTAAACAGAGAGGGATGGAAAAATGGGAGGGACCTCAAGTGACACCATTGACATTGGTAAGGCAGGGAAACCAATAACACAGAAATAAGGAAACAACAGAAAGACAAATAACATCACATACAATTGTGGAAATACATAGAAAGGACATACAGGAACACATGCCTTAGATAAGTGGTTCCCTGAAGGAAAGCTTAAGGTCAGCTGGCAGGAAATAAAAAAAGTATTCCAAGGATGCCTCCCGTGTAAACAGATGATTGATAAATGCAGGTACACTTCATGAACAGACACATACAAGACCACCACGTCTAATTTCACTATACAAATAGACTTTTGTAGGACCACTAAATCACAGCTATCAACAGAAATATGCCACGAACATGATAGACATGTATACAGGATTAGGGATACCTATGGTTGCCTCTAGCCCTTCAGCTCATGCAACAACAGGAGTTTAGAGTCACAGGCAGCTCACTTTGGAGCACCAGGAATAGTAGAAAGTGATCAGGGAATTCATTTTACACCCGCCTCAGTTAAAAAGCTCTGTGATTTATGGGACTTACAATGGATTTACCATCCAGTTTACAACCCTACAGCCACTACATATATAGAGGGATTTAATGGATCCTTAGAAGGAGAATTAGGATTGATAGAAAATCAAGGAAGTTTTCAACAGGCCCTGGATACAGCTTACATTTTGCTAAGTCAAAGAGACAGGTTAAAAAAAGGTAGTCCTTATAAATTGTTAGACAACCTCTTAACTTGTCTTTTCTTTTTGACTTAATTTACTTCTTATTAGATGTGACTTTGAGTTGGAGTCCTTGAAATCCTCCTTAAGTTTGCTTGATTCAGTTTAATGTACCCTCTTGTTTGATTTGATATGATTTTTATCTGATAAGTTCTGAATTTTATAGATTGTGTTTGATTTCTATTGAACACTTGATTGAATTACCTAAATATGTCTTTTGCTATGTTACCAAACTAGAACTGCTATCTGCTTTAAGATATATTTGATTCGTGCATGGCCCTTACAGAATTTTCCAAGAGGAATCACAGGATAACATGTAGAGAGCAAAATGGAGTCTCTCGTGTCAAGCGGGACCCTGTGTCAAGAAGCACCCTGGATCAAGCTATGACAAGAAGTTAAAGGTACTGCAGCTAGGAGATAATCCCTGGGGCCAGTGTTGCTGACATCCTAGAACTAATGAGGAGCAGAACCAGAAGAGGCCTTCAGGGGCCTGAGACAGATTCAATCCCTTCAGAAAGGGGAGGATTTGGCAGCACAACTTCAGACTCTTCAGACTTGAGCCCTCCATGTCTGACCACTTAAAAAAGCAACTGCCCCCAAAGATTCTGCCCGTTGATCTCCAAACTGAACCAAGATCCTTCCCTGCTGGATCGTAGGAAGCAGTGACTACCCAGAGCTGACCCAGACCTGACCAAGGCCTTATATCAACTGTACACCCACAGACTGACTTCAAGTTTGGTTTGTTAACTTACTACATCCTTCTGTTATCTGCTTTGTGCTGTAGTTTGTCTTGTGTCCTGCTCTGTGTGCTGTCTAGGAAGCCAAGTTGAATCACATGGTGAAATTCAATTGAGTTTGGAATCCTGAACCTGGTTTCTAATTCTGATTTAACTTTGCTTTATGATTGACTAAAGCTGACGTTATGGAATGACACAACAAATGGGAGTGCCTTTAAGGCATGCTTATGAAACAACCCCCATTCAGTATATCAGCACAGAAGTCCCTGTTATTCAAGGAATGCTTGACTTGAGCTGGGTTTTGAGGTGCACCAGAGTTTCTATATAGAAACACCAATGAGTTTCTATAAATACCAGTATTTCTCTTTCTAATCCTGATGACATATTTCCCATTCAAAGAGAGAATCAGGAGACTATACTCCAGAATGGCATTGTTACTAATATGCTTTGAAGAAAAGTTCTGGGTATAAACTGAACATTCTGACTAAAAAACAGAAAAGAATGATTGCCCTCTGCCCTCTGTGAAAGCTGAAAGACAACAAAGTCATCAGTAGTTTGTCTGACTGCCTCAGTACATAGAGCATATGACTCATGATCTTTGGTCATGAGTTTGAGCCCTAGGATGTGGGTAGAGTTTACTCCAAAACAAAAAATAAATTAAGTTACTTATGTCAAGGGGCTTTGAATGGAGCAGAGAGGTCATTATGAAGGTGGCTTTTTACACACACCCTCACTGGGTGGCCTCATGAAGTTTGTACTGGGCCAAACCTTAAAGACTCTAAGACTACAGAACACCTACATCTTGCTACAGTATCTATTGGACTTTGCACTGTGATCACCTTAGCAACAAATTATGTTTATTCAAGATTAATTTTCTGGCACCAACACCCATCAACATTCTTTGTAAATAATGTACAAAGGCATTCTCCTTACAGTGCCTGGTTGGTTTTTCAATTAAGAGTCGGCCTCTGGACCCTAAACTCAGCAGGAGAAGAGAAATCATAAAGATCAGAGCAGAAATCAATGAAGTAGAAACCAAAAAAACAATAGAACAAATCAACAAAACTAGGAGCTGGTTCTTTGAAAGAATTAATAAGATTGATAAACCCCTGGCCAGACTTATCAAAAAGAAAAGAGAAAGGACCCAAATCAATAAAATCATGAATGAAAGAGGAGAGATCACAACGAACACCAAAGAAATACAGACAATTATAAGAACATATTATGAGCAACTCATGCCAACAAATTTGACAATCTGGAAGAAATGGATGCATTCCTAGAGACATATAAACTACCACAACTGAACCAGGAAGAAATAGAAAACCTGAACAGACCCATAACCAGTAAGGAGATTGAAACAGTCATCAAAAATCTCCAAACAAACAAAAGCCCAGGGTCAGACAGCTTCCCAGGGGAATTCTACCAAACATTTAAAGAAGAACTAATTCCTATTCTCCTGAAACTGTTCCAAAAAATAGAAATGGAAGGAAAACTTCCAAACTCATTTTATGAGGCCAGCATCACCTTGATCCCCAAACCAGACAAGGATCCCACCAAAAAAGAGAACTACAGAACAATATCCTTGATGAACACAGATGCAAAAATTCTCACCAAAATACTAGCCAATAGGATTCAACCGTACATTAAAAGGATTATTCACCACGACCAAGTGGGATTTATTCCAGGGCTGCAAGGTTGGTTCAACATCCCCAAATCAATCAATGTGATACAACACATTAATAAAAGAAAGAACAGGAACCATATGATACTCTCAATAGATGCTGAAAAAGCATTTGACAAAGTACAGAATCCCTTCCTGATCAAAACTCTTCAAAGTGTAGGGATAGAGGGCACATACCTCAATATTATCAAAGCCATCTATGAATAACCCACCGCAAATATCATTCTCAATGGAGAAAAACTGAAAGCTTTTCTGCTAAGGTCAGGAACACAGCAGGGATGTCCATTATCACCACTGCTATTCAACGTAGTACTAGAAGTCCTAGCCTCAGCAATCAGACAACAAAAGGAAATTAAAGGCATCCAAATCGGCAAAAAAGAAGTCAAACTATCACTCTTCACAGATGATATGATACTATCTGTGGAAAACCCAAAAGACTCCACTCCAAAACTGCTAGAACTTGTACAGGAATTCAGTAAAGTGTCAGGATATAAAATCAATGCACAGAAATCAGTTGCATTTCTCTACACCAACAAGAAGACAGATGAAAGAGAAATTAAGGTGTCAATCCCATTTACAATTGCACCCAAAACTATAAGATACCTAGGAATAAACCTAACCAAAGAGACTAAGAATCTATACACAGAAAACTATAAAGTACTCATGAAAGAAATTGAGGAACACACAAGAAATGAAAAAATGTTCCATGCTCCTGGATTGGAAGAATAAATATTGTGAAAATGTCTATGCTACCTAAAGCAATCTACACATTTAATGCAATTCCTATCAAAATACCATCCATTTTTTTCAAAGAAATGGAACAGATAATCCTAAAATTTATATGGAACAAGAAAAGACCTCGAATAGCCAAAGGAATATTGAAAAAGAAAGCCAAAGTCGGTGGCATCACAATTCCAGACTTCAAGCTCTATTACCAAGCTGTCATCATCAAGACAGCATGGTACTGGCACAAAAACAGACACATAGATCAATGGAACAGAATAGAGAGCCCAGAAATAGACCCTCAACTCTATGGTCAACTAATATTCGACAAAGCAGGAAAGAATGTCCAGTGGAAAAAAGACAGCCTCTTCAATAAATGGTGTTGGGAACATTGGACAGCCACATGCAGAAAAATGAAATTGGACCATTTCCCTACACCACACACGAAAATAGACTCAAAATGGATGAAGGACCTCAATGTGAGAAAGGAATCCATCAAAATCCTTGAGGAGAACACAGGCAGCAACCTCTTCGACCTCAGCCGCAGCAACATCTTCCTAGGAACATCGCCAAAGGCAAGGGAAGCAAGGGCAAAAATGAACTATTGGGATTTCATCAAGATCAAAAGCTTTTGCATAGCAAAAGAAACAGTTAACAAAACCAAAACCAAAAGACAACTGACAGAATGGGAGAAGATATTTGCAAATGAATCAGATAAAGGGCTAGTGTCCAAAATCTATAAAGAACTTAGCAAACTCAACACCCAAAGAACAAATAATCCAATCAAGAAATGGGCAGAAGACGTGAACAGACATTTCTGCAAAGAAGACATCCAGATGGCCAACAGACACATGAAAAAGTGCTCCATATCACTCGGCATCAGGGAAATACAAATCAAAACCACAACGAGATATCACCCCACACCAGTTAGAATGACTAAAATTAACGTCAGGAAATGACAGATGCTGGCGAGGATGCGGAGAAAGGGGAACCCTCCTACACTGTTGGTGGGAATGCAAGCTGGTGCAACCACTCTGGAAAACAGCATGGAGGTTCCTCAAAATGTTGAAAATAGAACTACCCTATGACCCAGCAATTGCACTACTGGGTATTTACCCTAAAGATACAAACGTAGTGATCCGAAGGGGTACGTGCACCCGAATGTTTATAGCAGCAATGTCCACAATAGCCAAACTATGGAAAGAACCTAGATGTCCATCAACAGATGCATGGATAAAGAAGATGTGGTATATATACACAATGGAATACTCTGCAGCCATCAAAAGAAATGAAATCTTGCCATTTGCGACGACATGGATGGAACTAGAGGGTATCCTGCTTAGCGAAATAAGTCAATCGGAGAAAGACAACTATCATATGATCTCCCTGATATGAGGAAGTGGAGATGCAACATGGGGGGTTAAGGGGGTAGGAGAAGAATAAATGAAACAAGATGGGATTGGGAGGGACACAAACCATAAGTGACTCTTAATCTCACAGAACAAACTGAGGGTTGCTGGGGGGAGGGGGTTGGGAGAGAGGGATGGGGTTATGGACATTGGGTAGGGTATGTGCTATGGTGAGTGCTGTGAAGTGTGTAAACCTGGTGATTCACAGACCTGTACCCCTGGGGATAAAAATATATTATGTGTTTATAAAATATAAAAAAATTAATTTATTTGTTAATTAAAGGAAAAAAAAAAGAGTCGGCCTTTGGGTCCTGGGATGGAGACCTAAGTCTGGCTCCCTGCTCAGTGGTTTTTCTGCTTCTCCCTCTCCCTGTCTCCCCATTCATAGGGGCTCCTTCTCTCTCTCTCTCAAGTAAATAAATAAAATCTTAAAGAAAAAAAAAAGCATTCCTCTTTTCTGTCCACAAACCCCTGTTTTTTTGCTCTGTAGTTGGACAGTATTTGGGTTGTATGATCAGTAAACACCAAATTATAATTCTTGATGTCAAATAAACACTTTTGCTTAAGTATGTCTCCTTACAATTTTTGGTGGACACCTTCCAGTTTCTTTTATTACCACTGTAATAAAAAGAGATTGGGAAAAGAAAAACAAAGAGCATACATCTCCTGTACATATGTATGTTAGAGATATCCAGAAAAACTGAGGAAAATGTCCCCAAATGGCTCAAGGCATCACCTTGAATGCCATCTTCAGCTAAGGACAAAAGGAAGACATTGGAATGTGGGTGGGGTGGATAATTATGGAGGTTACCAGGAAAAACCCAGCCAACAATGGTAATATTTGTTAGGTATATTTAAATCCTTGGCTTCTCCATTGATAAGAGGTTTTTTCCCTTTCTTTCTTTATCCTCCCTTCCTTCCTTCCTTTAGTTTTTTCCTCTTCCTTTCGTTCTTTCTTTCTCTTTCTTTCTTTCTTTTCTTTATTCTGTCTTCTTTCTTTTCATTGGTAAGAGTTTCTTGTGATTTGTAGAGTGATGCTCCTCTTTCTGGTACTAAGTGGGAGATAAACATACAAATGGAAATTTCCTTTATTAATGGAAATATTCCTTTAAAAAGGCTTACTTCCACTCTGGTTTCAGAGCCTCTCCTGTGTTCGTGTTTCTTAAAAATCACCAGCTCAAAATCATCCTTATGCCCAAAGGTATCATTTGGAGTGGAAAACTCTGCTACCCTTCATGACTATACAAAAGTGAGGTGGCCCTGTGAGAAACTCAACCAAGCTGGCTTAGGTGCACTGATAGGAAACACACACAAGGATCCCACTTCATCCACAAATTGTGTCTTTGACTATATACTCTTCCCCCTCAATGAAGATTCCACAGTTCACAACACCAGAGGTGTTTTTTTGTTTTTGTTGTTTGTGGTTTCTTTGTTTGTTTTCCACTGGAGTTCTCATTGACACAAACCCCTAGTCATCTGGGGACTTTTCCCCAGAAGATTTTAGGGAAGTGACTTTAGGAGCTAGATCTCTGATTATTTCCTGATAAGTTCAGATTACCCATCTCCAGGTTACCCCTCCCCAGAGCCTTGTCACTCTTCTGTACCCAGAAGGGAGTCTTTGATATTGGACACCTTTGCTTGAGGCTATTCTCAGAGGGAACTTAAGTGTTCTAGATGAGAAAACACAGAACAGGTTCACCTGAGAAGGCTGTGCCCCACCCCTGACAGGCTACTAATCAGTTGGAGTGCTGCACCTCTCACTACTATTCCTTTCTTCACTGCTGCAGACTTCCTGGCTCTCTGCTCTTCAGACCCACATATTGCTTTCCTCAACTAGTGACACCTGAGTGTTGGGTGAGTTGAGTTAGGGTCAGTGCTAAGGATGCTTGAGAGAAAAGGCCCAGAAACACTGCAAAGTGTCTCACTGAACCATCTACTACTAGATGGTAGAGTTAAGGTTGGAAAGTGATCCAATTTTATAAGAAGCAAAGACCTGAATTCAACTCAGTATCAATCCCAGTGAAGCAGTGTCTCCCTTCAACCCATCTACCCCTATTCCCACTTCCTCCCCAATCTTCCCAAGCAGAATACATTGAAGCAGTTTGAATCCTGGTCTTCTAACCTGGGTAGGGCCTTTGGGTCAGGTACAGGGTGGCCCAGAAGTGAATGTGCCTACTCTGTCTTGTGTACATGATATAGCACTTCACATGATAGAGGACGAAAAAAATTTCTCTCTATCATTCAAGATTCTTTCAGCCAGTTTAAGATTAAGTTGACACCAGACAGATTTAATAGGAGAAAAAAAAGCAAAGTTTCATAATGTGCACATAGAGGCCCAAAATGAAATTGAGATCCCAAAGAAATGATGGAGGCAGGTATTTTTTAGACATTTTAAACAATGAGACAATAGATTTGTGAGGTATTGACAAGATAGACAAAACAAATGTTGGGGAGTGCTAATTAGTAAGGAATTCCAAGCACATTCTGGGCTGAGGTAGAAGATTAGTAAAAAGCAAGGAAGTTTATTTTTATAGCTTCTTGGCTTTAAAATCCCTATCACTGCTTGGGTGTCTGGCTGGCTCAATGAAACACGTGACTCTTGATCTCAGGGTTATGAGTTGAAGCCCCACATTTGGCCTAGAGCTTACTTAAAAAATAAAAAAAATAAGTAAAATCCCTACCTCTGATCCTAAGAATGTCTTTCTATTTCTTAGTACAAGGAGGGTACCATTCACAGGAGAGATTCAATTTCTGCTTTGGGGGGTACAGAAGAGGGTCTGAGTATACTTGCCCTGTCTGTTTCCATGTAGATTCAATTCACAATGATCAATATGCCACTGGGACACCTTTTGGGGTGGGCTGTCCTGGGTCCCTACACCATTCTCAGAATTGCTCTCACTGACATATCTCATTTGATGCTCACAAGTCTTTGAAGCAGCTGTTCTTAACCCCGTTTGTGGACATAGGGCTTGAGAACCAGGTTAGAGATTCCACAGGACCAGCTGCATGCCTCATCATAAATAACCTATTGTTTACAAACAACACTATGCCCTCATTTTGACCTGAGTAGCTCTTGTGAGGGCAGTCCCAATCTTGGAACTTGATTGATCAGAACAGTATTTCAAAACTCGAGTTCCTATATGATTGCATTCTGAAACCAAATCAAGAAGATTTATAATTATGATAAAGTGATAAATGGCCACTGAGTAGTACATGGGTAGTCAGAAGTGATAAGAGATTTCACACAGGCTTTGGGGAAGTACTCTAAGGAAAGCAGGATCAGATAAACACCGTTTTACAGAGTCAATGTAACTATAGCCTGGGGTTTGAGAGAACCAGAGCCTTGTTGCTTGGAAAATCACCCTAGTCTTCACCTAACTTCTTCATTCACTTAAGTGGTGACAACCCTTTCCACTTCACAGCCACAAAGCTTAAATTGCCATTTTCTTTTACAGCCACACACTTCAGAGAATTGATCTGGACTGTTGGACAGAGTTAGCTAGAGGGTGATGAGTTCCTCTGTTTGGGTAGAAGAGAGGCCAGACAGCAAGTGTTTGAAATTCTCAAAATAAACTTTGTCTATTTTGGACCATTTTTGTGTTTGTCTCAGTCAGGTTCTAACGTATTTTTAGTTCTCATAAATTTAACTACCTAATGAGATTTATCCTCTTCAAGCCTGGGAACAAAATGGTAAAGTTGGGTGCCAGTGTCTACACTGGCAAGAAAGGAATTTTAAGGTGCAGGTCAACTCTTACGGCAGTGTTCAGATAATGCTTTCCTCTTTCTTCCCTGCAGACCCACAGGTGGCTCTGGTGACTGAGATGGCATCCTCTCTAAAGGTCCTAGGCCCTCTCTTGACCCTGCTGTTTCCCCTAGGTGGGCTGCTTGTACACAGCCAGAACCTTTCTTGGAGGGAATTCATGAAACAGCACTACCTGAGCACGAGCTGGAAATTCAGCGACTACAAATGCAATGATCTCATGAGGGAAAGAGAAGGCCCACAAGACAGGAACTATCACATCTTCATCTATACCTTTTGGCACAAAATCGAGCATATTTGCCTCAGGAAGTGGAGAGACCGTTACAGAAATGTATACATATGGGCCCAGCATCCCTTCAAAATACTCCAGTGCTACCAGGAGGGCAACCAAAAGAGCTATAGAGAGCACAGTGGCTACAGCTACATTGAATTCCACTGTGGCATGAACAGGTATGTCGATGGCATAGAGGACATCCAGTTGTTAGACATCAAAAAATAGTCAGTCTACCCATACTCAGAGGTTCGAGTAGAGTGTCCAATATTTCCCAAGCAGGAAATCCTGCCTCTATCAACAGCCCTTGCTACTCCTTCCTTTGCATTTATGTGCCAACGTTTTCCAACTACTTAGAGTTATGCATCATCACATGTTTTCTTCCTATCAAAACCACTCACAGTTTCTCTGCCTGGATTACTCCTGTGCCCTCATGTATCTGATTTCCTCCTACAGTTTTTTAAGATTAGGCTCTATATGGCTTCTCTGTTTTACTGAACCAGGCATGTTCCTGAAAGTGACTCTCATTACACTGACCAAACCTGAATGGTCTTCCTTCCCTAAATAAATTATGTCACTCCAATGTGTGTGACATTCACATATGTTACATGGTGTTTGATTGGTGGAGGTGTCCCAGGGTGTGTGATACAGATTGTGCTTGGATATGATGGGTGCACAGTGTAGGCTGAAGATGTGTGTCATTGGACTCATTCCTTAAACATGTCTCTAAGGAAACACAAGCATTTTAGATAGGTTAAGGCATTATGCTTCCCGAGGCATAATAAACTAAAGAAGATAATGGCCAAAATAATACATTATAATTTAATTTAAAAAAAAAGAAACAGAAAAGAAAGAAGATAATGGCAAAAATGGGGTTTCTGATAATAACCATTTTCACTAGGCAGAAGTAAAGAGTGGATATGGGATGTTAAAAGGTAACCTTCAAAAATGGGTCTTCAGATTTAAGTTTTGTTGGAGGAAAGAGGAAGTAAATTGCAGAAGGAAATGTTGAGGACACAAATAAGTAATTTCCATGAGAATTCTGTTTGCTAAATGGGGAAGAGTGATACAGAGAAGGATAAACCTTCACTTCATACAATTTTGCCTCCAGCAGATATGGGGAGGAGAAATGTGGAACATTAAAGTACCCTGTGTTCTTTAGCCTCCTGTATTGTTGAATGACTCCAGTATTGAAACACTTGGAGAAAAGGCCAAGATCATAACATTTTCAGTTAGGTGGCTGCATTCCTAGTCCTAGACATCTAGCCCCATGAGTAGCCAAGGAATCTAGGTTAGTCATCATTTTTCAAGAACAGCTTTACAACCTGGGAATGGGCAGATACTGGGGAGATGATTATTTTTAGTAACCAAACTCACAAGACATTAATGTTAAACCACTTGTTCTGTATCAATAATCAATATAAAGATGAGGAAAACTGATCGTTTTTCTCAGTTGATAAAAGCTCAAAATGTCTGCTGTGGGGCACCTGGATGGCTCAGTCTGTTAAGTGTTGGCTCTGAGTTTTGGCTCAGGTCATGATCTCAGGGTCATGAGATCGAGCTCCACATCCAGCTCTGTCATGAGTGTGGAGCTTACTTGGGATTGTCTCTCCCTCTCACTCTGACACCTATGCCATACTCTCACACACTATCTCTCTCTCTCAAAAAATGGAAAAGGAACCCCAGAAAAACAAATAAAACAAAAACAAATGTAGTGGCATAGTTTGTGTTACTCTATTCTGGTTGCCTATACTTATATTCCAGAGTCATCTGTTCTGGTCTCCCATAGTAAATTCTCACAATACATTTTAGAAGCTCTAAAAATTCCTTTTATTAATGGGTTAAAAGATGGTAGTGAATACCATATGGTAGGAAAATGGATTTAAACACAATTAATATAATAGCTTTGTGCTGTTTCCTGGTTTTACCACATCCACTCCCCTCACCCCATTTGGATAGCTGCATATTCATTTCCTTTTGGGAACTCTTCCTCCCCTACTTCTGTGCAGTATTGGTAGGGTCATCCTAAGGTTCCAAATCCCCTCTAATGAGTCAAATGATGGTCATGAGATTCAAGTTAGGCCAACCAGACTCTTTCCTTTAGGAGACCAGAATGTAACACCCCAAAAGGTGGCTCTTTGGCATCCAAATGATTTTGAGCTGACTATTTTGAGAAACAGAAGACAAAGGAGAAGCTCTAAAAGTAGCCTATAAATCACCCACTTACAAATAAGGGACATTTATCATCATAGAGAAAATCTCTATCCCTAAGGATGTTTCCCTGAGCCTAGTAACAAGATAAACATGCCTCTAAGACACAAGAAACTCTTACCAATCTTCTTAAGGCACAGACTTAACTCTGCTTAACAAACCTTACCTTTGTTTCCTATACTTTCCCTGGTTACCTTCCTAGAGCCTGCCTTCCCCACACGTTTCTTCCTTTGTTTCAGCTGAAGATGGTCTGTCAGCCCAAGGTCTCCTCACCTCTTTGAATGAGTCTTCCTGATGTGAAGAACAAAGGCAAAGGAAATGTAGAAAGAAAATTAAATTTCCTTACAATATGCAGCCCATGGACAAGTACTTGGAACAGGCAGAGAGACCTTCTTGAAAGAGCTCAGCTCCCTCAATGTTAATACTTTGCTAAAGGAAAAAGGTAACCTTAGCCTGACATTAGCCCAACCCCCTGGATCTTGTTAAGTGCCCTTTAACATATAAAAATCCTTTTGGAAACTCCTTTATCTCTACCCCAGGCTATATTTGAGCAATCATCCCTCAAGCCTATGGCCCACTGACAGACATGTGAAGGGTCTCAAAACTCAAGATGTACTACACCCTTGTAAATGACCTCATCTTAACAGCAGCTAGACCTGCAATGCCCTAAAACCCTTACTTCCAAATTCCTTAGAGACTTGACTATCCCTAACCCCACCCCATCTTAAGAGTAGAGAATCAACCCCAGTGTAGCTCTTTCTGCCCACGAGTCCTGTCCCAGTACATTCCTTAATTAAAAACCACCATTTTTGTACAAAAGATGCCTCAAGAGATCTTTCTTGATCATTCACTCCTGGACCCCCACATCAGCATATTTCACACCAGTCCCTGCATTTCTGTCTTGTATATATGAAATAACCATGTTAATAAGCTTGTTCGTTTTTCTTTTGTTAATCTGTCTTATGTTATAAAGGCCATAACTGAGAAGAAAGGAGGGAAGAAAAAGACTGCTTCTTCCTCTACATTATCCTCCAAGACTGAATTTCTAGTGATGATGCAAGTGATGTGGGAAACAAAGACAAAAGAAAACTTAAATTTCCATACTTCCTACAACCCATTGACCAGTCCTTGAAACAGGTAGAGTGACATTCATGTGGGAACTGACCCGCTTACATGTTGACAGTTTACTAAGGACAAAAAGCAATCTTAGCTTGTCATTATCCCAACCACCCAGGATCCTGAAAGCCTACCTTCACACCAAAAATTCCCTTGGAAACTACCCTTGTCTCTACTCTGGAAGATATATCTTGGCAATCATTCCCCAAGCATATGGCTCACCTATATACATCTGAAGGTTCTCGTGACTAGGGTTCAATTACACAGTAATAAATGACCTTTTTCTAACAAGAGCTAACCTCCTCAATATCCTGGACATCTTCCTTCCAAAATTCCTTAGAGACTTATGCTATACTTCTCTTCCTCCCAACTTAAAGCTATGTCATGGGCCACTTCCTCATGACCCACTTTCTGTACAGCTTTCCGCCCTCGGGTCCTGTCCACATGCTTTCAAAAAACCATCTTTTTGCACCAAAGATGTCTCAAGAATTCTTTCTTAGCTATTGGCTTCAAACCCTAACATCTTTCCTACATCGTCTATATTGGGAGGGTGATGATGCACCCCAACTCCATGAAGAAGGAAGCTTCTTCACTAAGACCCTTCCACCTTACCCTAGGTATCTTTTTATCTGGCTCTCCATCTGCCTCCTTTACCATATCCTTTAAGAAATTGATAAACCATCAGTGTTTCCTCCAGTTCCATGTGCCACTTTAGCAAAATAATGAAACAAACAAGAGAGTTGGGGAAGCTCAGATTTACAGCCAGGCAGTCAGAAACACAGGTGACAAGCTGGACTGGGGGAGTCTTCTGTGTTTGTGGTTTGTTTTCTCCTAAAAAACTGAAATCATGGAGCTCAAAATGTTAAAGTTTCAGGGAAGAAAACACTCAACCCATATCAGGAATTCATCATTTCCTCACAATTCTTTGAGGAAGTTATCACTTCTCCTTTGTTCTTTTAAGGAGGCTTGGACTTCCTGCATCTGCAGGGATACTGGCTTTAAACAGTGAATTGGAGAGTGTGGGTCTCATCCACACTGTGCCCAGGAAGTGCATCTTCTAGGCCCTAGGTTTCCCTTTCCTCTTTCCTAGGGCTCAGAAACCTTCCCTGCTGCACACAGGCCATGCTGGCATACCTGGCAGAGGAACAGCAGACAAAAGCCTCTGAGCCTGGGACTAACCATGGCCTCTGTCCACAGCAGGAGCTCCAGCCTTGAGACCTGGTAAGAAGAGAAGCCTGGGGGCTGTGGATAGTAGAGCTGTGACGATGGACAGAAGGTCCAGGTCACATAGATGGAGGAGAAATATTCCAGGAGGGAGGAGGGAAGAGACCAGTTTCTCTTTGCATAAGCACAAAAGAAACAGAAACATGGGATCTGCCAGTCAGAGGAAATGTCATCTTAACTCACATTCCTCCTCCATGGGCTTTAGCTCCTTCCTAGAATTGTGAGACTCATGTCAGAAAGAAAGACAAGTCTCTTTCTTAGAACAAAAGATATTCCAAGTGCTCTTATCACTCAGGAATTTACAAGGGTTTCAGGGGCTCTGTGCCAGGAATCAGAGGCAGAAATCCACACATATTTTCTACTCTATCACAGGGATACAGTCGTTGATACTGTTTTTTTTTTAAACTCCCCAGGTGAATTTCATACGAAACCAGAGTTGAGAGCTGCTGGAACATTTGCTAAATTTCTTTCCAAGATTTGCCCCAGTTGTATCTTTCTAGAATGACTGTCAGATCATTGAAGCTGATTTAGGGATATACCTAAATGAATATCGGATTTAGTCAGTTATCTGGACTCTGCTCCTATACATGATTGCATGCAGAAAGGAACACAAACCTGACAGTCCACCATGATCTTGCCGATTTACTTAGAATTAACACTTCTGAGCATAAAAGATTTTCCCCAAGTTATCCTCATTCTTACTCCCTTCGACAATTTCTTCAATCTGTGAGTTTCCTAACATATAAATAACCATATTCAAGTACTAGGTGAGTAAGAGAGTGTAACTGAGTGTTTTTTTTTAAAGATATTATTTATTTATTTGACAGAGATCACAAGTAGGCAGAGAGGCAGGCAGAGAGAGAAGATGAAGCAGGCTCGCTGCTGAGCAGAGAGCCTGATGCGGGGCTCGATTCCAGGATGCTGGGATCATGATCTGGTGGAGGGCAGAGGCTTAACCCACTGAGCCACCCAGGTGCCCCGGAGTGGTTTGATGAAAGGAAATTCAGCCTTTTACTAAGTTACTTTCTCCAAGAATCTGCTGAAATGTCCAGGTAATGTTTATAGAGTACATAAGCACACTGTGATTACTGATCAGGTTGATGCATGCCATCTGAAGACCCCTTTCCCTGAGGATGATGCTATGTTCCTACACTCGTTCCTATCCAAATGTGAACACAGATCCTTGTGTCCACTCCCCCCGCACTTGGCTTGAATACTTTGACACTCTGATGTAAATGTCGTGCTGCTAAAATCAATACTAATGAAAGCTGCTCTAAATTGGAGGACTCAAGTCCCATGAGAGAAGTTCCCTACTGGGCACCCACTTTCTCAAGTGCCAGGTTGTCCTGGTCTTCTTATGTCTTCCCACTGAGAGGGGCCTTGAGTATTTAGCACCCTCAGAATCCAGGCTCCTGAACCCTGAAACTTTCATATTTCTGTCTTTGTTTCTAAGACCTGACATAAAGATGTGGCATAAAGGAAGGTGAGCCCAGCTAGCACAGCTGTTAAAGGAATCGCTTGGTTTGGAAAGAACCATTGTGCAGCACAGATAACTGACACACTCATAACTACTTCACCATGGGGCCTTTCTGATAGGCATTATGTTTGGCTGCTACTCAAAGACAGATCAGGCTACAAAGCACTTTGACATACACTGGACTGTTAACCCAGTGAGGCTAGTAGTTGGCAAGGAAATGGAAAGGTATGAGGGGTAGCAGAATAGGCCACCCCCAAATATTCCTTTTTGGCATAAGAATTGTGTTAAGCTGTTTATTGTGAGAAAGTACAGAGGAGAAGTTCTAAAAGCAGAGTAAAGGTAGCTCTTTTGTAGGGGAAACTTACATTAGAAAGAGGCCTGTTCAGGGAACTGAACCATGAGATGGGTCACCTTCATCTGAGAGAGTCATCTCCCTGGCAGGGCAAATATTGTTTCCCAAATATTTTCTCCTCTCACCTTCCTCTGAATTGCCTTCCCCCTTTTGAAGCCCTAGACCACGATCCTTTCCATAGTCAGGATGGTCCATAAGACTCATTTGGCTACTTGCTTTTAAGAATAATGTTTCTGTGGTGCTCCAGTATTATGTACATATTAAAATAGTTTTTGTCCTATTAAGTTGACTTTTTATTAAAGGGTAGGTGTTTTCAGCCAAGAACCTAACATGGTAAGGAAGAATTATTTTTCCTCCCCTGAACCTAGGACCTAAATTCTCAGTCCCAGCCAAATTTTTTTTTAAGTGACTTCCTTTATTTATGTGAGAGACACAGAGGAGAAAGCAGATACCCAAGAGGGTGGGAGAGGTAGAAGAAGAGGGAGAAGCAGGTTCTCCTCTGAGCAGGAAGGCAGAATGGGGCTCAAGGTGACCAAGAGATCATGAGCTGAGGCCATGGCAGAGGTTTAACAGCTTAACCCACTGAGACACCCACGTGCCCCACCACCAGCCAGACCCTTAATCGCTGTCCTTCAGTGTTTAAATCAACTACCTTTTCCAAAACAGCATGACTTCTGTGATATTTCAGTATTCAGGAGGGCAGGATGTTTTCAATTCCCAGCGCTTTTTTTCCCCCTTGATCTATGCTTTCTCTTCATGCATCGCAATAGATCATGGGAGAATTGACTCTACAGCCACAGTGAATTATTATCAGTACTACTACTTACATTTAATGCACTATCTGATGAAATACAGAAACTAATAGTAAAGATGTACAGTGTATCGGTTTTCAGGGTTAGAACCTGTGTGTGAAATACTATGCACATACTATGACGTGTACTTATCACCTCCAAACAAGCATGGACCATGGTTTCAAGGGAAATATGTAAAAGCCTTGAGCAGAGTTTGAAGGGATGGAGCACATTCTTGCTCCAAAGTCCCAGGGATGCCGTGGTGAGGGAAGTAGCAGAAGCCTTGGGTTGCTGAATAACCTCAAAGTTTGGCTAAGGCCCAGATGGTTCTCCTGAGTATATTGTTGGCAAATGCCATGTAGATGGATCCAGGCTGGCAATGATGTGAAAGACATCCCAAACACACACACTCAAGGTCATTACAATATAACAGAAAGTGTTTTATTGCTGTGAACAAAATACAACAAAGCTTGGCAGAAGTTCCAAGATTATAAAAATAAAGAGACCTGGGTCTTTCCTGGCCCTCTTGGCTATTGTCTTCCTTCAAAACACGCAGAGCAGAAAGGAATGCTCTTTGTTTGTGTCCCCAACTCTGGCCTGGCATCATGGTCCCCTACTTCCCTCACTCCCCTCCTTCTTTCCTCTATGGAAACCATGGAAATCAACAAAAGAAAACAAAAGGCAGAAGAGATCATGGGAAAACCTGCACCGAGTGAGAAGGAACATTATGGAAACTTTAGTCTTAGTCTAACCCTACAGGAGTCAGACAACTGGGAGGGTAGCCTGGCTGACGAGGGTCCCAGGCAACAATGTAGAACCTGTTCTGGGGAGTGGTACTGTAGCTGCAGTCAGGATATCTCCCTCCAGTGTGATAGCAGGAAGTCATGTTAATAGGATTTGCACTCTGGTGGCAGTTATTCCCACGAGGCCTGCAGGTCCTGTTGGGCCAACTGCAGGTAATGGTCACATTCTGTAAGTGATGAAGTTCTAGAATCTAGGTGAGGTTTGGTGGGGTGAGGTCCAGAGCCAATGACCAAGAAAGAATTCTTGAGACATCTTTGGTGCGAAATGGTGGTTTATTAAAGCATGGGGACAGGAAGAGCTGCTGCCCCAGGTTGTGAGGGATGGCAGGCTATGTACCCTGTGGTTGGGAGAAGGTGAGGGAAAGGAAGGTTTCAATAGAACTAAAGAGGACCTACAAAGATACCAGATATCAGAGGCCTTGCCACCAGAAGCCTTGCTGGTGTCAAGGTTGTTTTTCCCTTTTAGCAAGCCATTAACATTAAGATAGTTGGGACATTCTTAAAGAATGTCACATTTGTCTCACCCAGGAGTAGGGGTGAGGGGGAGATTGTGAGGTGTCAGCCTTTTGCTTTGTCCTCAGCCAGCCAGCCAGCCTTCTGTTCCCTCATCATAAGGAGTCCTGCAGGAAAGAGTTTTGACCTATACAGGTCCAGTTAGGATTATTGACAAGACACATTGCACTGTTGCATTGAGCAGTACTTGGTCTTAGATGCTGAATTGTAATGTTTGAACACTGGTGGAGGGTAGAGCTGAGTGACATAGTGGATGCACTAGCCCCCATGATCCCAACAGCAACAGGAGGAGAGGAAAGGGTCCCAGAATGTCCAGCATCATCTCTTTTGTGTAGGAAGAGAGAAGAAAAATGAGAGAATGATAGTAATAGAATTCATAAGAGGAAAATTATCATTCACAATCATTTAGATCTGTTTGTGAGTCAAAAGACTCATCTTTTGTTCTAAGAAAGAGACTTGACAGAAAGAAATTGTCTCCAGGAAAATAATTTATTTCCTGCCTTTATTCAAAAAAGGGAGAGCTCTTTCTGCATTTACTGATTCTTAACTGCCTTTAGTGCGAAATAATTTTTGTCTCAAAGAGTCATAGTTTGGAATGACGTATCTGGTTTCCTCAGCATTGGTATTTCATGTATTTAACGTTTCTTTAATTTCCTTCAGCAGAGTTTTGTAGTTTTCCTCATATTGATCATGTTCAGTTTCTAGTAGACTCATATCTAAATATTTCATTTTTCACTGGTGTAGTAAATGGGTTTTCATATTTCAATTATTCATTGCTGATATCTAAGAAAGCAATTGATTTTTGTTATTAACCTTGTATCTTGCGATTTTGCTCTAAAAAGACATCATTTTAATCCTGTAGGTAATTGAAGACACTAAAAGCAAGAGTGTCCCACTATTCTATTTATGCTCAGGGAATACTAATCTGAAAGGGATATGTAGAATTGGAAGGAAAAGAGGCCAGAGGCAGGGACCCTGTCCCTGTCGGAGGCTTTTCTATGAGCCCTCCAGGAGACAAAAGATTCCAAATAAGTGTATTACAGCACCAGTGGAAAAGTAAGAACAGAGTGAAGAGTCAAATACCCTAAACTGGCCCTTCTTCATGCCTGTGGGTCTCTTTGTACCAAATTCCAACCTGTCCATACACCCAATATACAGGAAGCCAAATTCTGAAACACTGGGTCTAAAGCAAAGAAAGCTTTATTGTCAAGAAGGCAGCCCATGGAGAAAGGAGGGAATTGTTCCCAAAGCTGCCTTGCCCTGTTGAGCATAGGGAAAACTTATACACATAAAAGAAAGGTAAGAGTTTTTTGAACCTTGTTGGGGTGTCCTTGAAACAATCTGGAGGTAAGCATTCTTAGGGACAATCGGGCACTATTTGGGTCCTGGGATCACATACATCAAAACAGATGTTATTTTTTGGTCCTCTTTATGTTTCTACAATCAGTGGGTAAAAAGGGATTAGGAGTAAGAAGGCAAAGTTAATGACTGAATGTGCATGAGGTTAAGAGGTAAGGAAAATAGGGACACCTGGGTGGCTCAGTCAGTTGAACTGAGTTTTGGTTTCAGCTCAAGTCCTGATCTCATTTTGGTGGTACTGAGCCCAATCAGGTTACATGCTTGATGGGGAACATGCTTGGGGATTCTCTCCCTTTGTCCCTCGACCCACTCATGCTCTTTCTCTCTCTCTCAAATAAATAAATGAATCTTTCAAAGAAAGAAAAGGGGTATTTAGGGAACAAAACAATGAAGAAGAACTTTTTAATGCCGCCTATACAATTGTTTTGCTTATGCCTTCAAAATGGGTCTGGGAGCCAAGGGTCTGACTGCCTCTTTACACACAGTTCCCTCTTTGGGATGACCTTACCATCCTCTTCACCTAACTTCTAATTAATTTTCAAAACTCAGTTCAGGTGTTGTGGTCTTCTCTCTACCAGCTCCTCACAGCTCCCTGGCATCTCCTCTAACTCAGCCAAAATAACTATTTACAGTTATTAATATACAGTGCATTTCTCTATTTATCTGATATTCTCTTTCATTAGATCATGAGCTCCTAAATCTGAGTAGCCCAGTATCCGGCCCAATAAAATTGCAGGTACATGAATAATTCATTCAAGTCTGTTGCTGGAACTGAAAACATTACCAGGTACATGGTCAACTCTTACATCAAATTTACATGGTGTGTTTGGAGAAAAGAACTGAAATCATAGAGTGTCAAACACTGAAACTTCAGATAGGAAAGAAAGCACTCAGCCCATATCAGGAATTCATCATTTCCTCACACTTCTTTGAGGAAGTTATCACTTCTCCTTTGTTCCTTTAAGGAGGCTTGCTCTTCCTGCATGTGCAGGGATACTGGCTTTAAACAGTGAGTTGGATGGTGTGGGTCTCATCCACACTGTGCACAAGAAGGGTATCTTCCAAGCCCTAGGTTTCCCTTTCCTCTTTCCTAGGGCTCAGAAACCTTCCCTGCTGCACGCAGGCCACACTGGCATACTTGGCAAAGGAACAGCAGACAAAAGCCTCTGAGCCTGGAACTAACCAGGGCCTCTGTCCTCAGCAGGAGCTCCAGCCTTGAGACCTGGTAAAAGAAGAAGCCTGGGGGCTGGGGAGAGTAGGGACCTGAGGATGACCAGAAGGTCTGGGTTAAATAGATGGAGGAGAAATATTACAGGATGGAGGAGGGAAGAGATAAGTATCTGCATAAGCACAGGACAAAGAGAAGAATGGGATCTGCCAGTCAGAGAAACAGTCATCTTATCTCCCATTCCTCCTCCCTGGGCTTCAGGTCCTTCCTAGAATTGTGAGACTCACATCAGAAAGAAGATGGTTTTAAAAAAATGGATGAAAGAAATCTTGAAAGGCGCAATGAAGATCTAAATGGTTGTGAATGATAATTTTGCTCTTACTGCTTCTACTATGATCATTCTCTCACTTTCTTCCCTCTTGCACAGAAGAGATGATGCTGGATCTTCTGGGACCCTTTCCTCTCCTCCTGTTGCTGCTGGGATCATGGGGGTCAATGCTTCCCCCTGGTGCTTGGGCTCAACCCTCCACCAGTGTTCAAACGTTTATACTTCGGCATATTAGTGCAGGTCCTGTCCAGTGGAACACGGAAATGTCTCGTGTCAATCATCTTGAACGGAGCTGTAAGCGTGAAAAAACCTTTTCGCACTACCTCTTCCAGAATGTGTCAGATACCTATATTTTGCCCAATAGGATCTGCAGGAATGGCCAGAACAACCGCCACCAGAGTGTAAATTGTACTGGCATGACTCACGGCTATGACGCTGGAGAAACATACCCCAACTGCAACTACAGCACTACTCTCCAGAACTGGTTCTACATTGTTGCCATAACGACTCTCAGCCAGGCTACCCTCCCAATCTTCTGCTTCCTGTATACTTAGATTTTATCAGCCCTCTGCTTTCTGTACAGTTAGGTTAAGACCAAGGTTTCCATTGCCTTCCCTCTCACTTGGTGCAGGTTTTTTTATGGTCTCTTCTGCCTTCTGTTTCCTTTGTTCACTTTCATAATTCCCTTAGAAGACAGAAGGAGGGGAGTGGGAGAATTACAGGGTCAAGATGCAAGACCAGACTTGTGGACAAAAACAAATAGGATTCTTTTCTGTTTTGGAGCTTTGTATGTTTTGATGGAAGGCAATACGGAAAAGGGCAATGAAAGACACAGGCCCCATATTTTTAATCTCAGAACTTCTCCCAAGCTTTGTTGTATTGTGTTCACTGCAATTAAATCAATTTCTGTTATACCCGAACTCCATGCACACAGAAGCTCCTTCATGAGGGACCCTCCCAGACCTTACCTTACATATCTCTTTATCTGGCTGTTCATCTCACTCCTTATCACATCCTTTCATAAACTGGTAAACAAAACTGTTTCCTTGAGTTTTGTGAGCAGCTCTAGCAAATCAGTGCAACAAACAAGAGGTGGTGGGAATCTCAGATTTATAGCCAGGCAGTCAGAAGCACAGGTGACAAGCTAGACTTGGCATGGCACCTGGACTAGAGGAGTCTTGTGAAACTGAGCCTTTAACCTGAAGGAGTTGACACTATCTGCAGGGAGGTAGTGTTAGAATTGAGTTAAACTGTAGAATATCCAGACAGTGTCCCAGAGTGGCCTAGCGTAGGACACGACCCACACATACACATGTGGTATCTGAAGTGCTGTGAGTGTGGTAGCAGTGTGACAGTAAAGAAGAGACACAGAAGCTGTTTGTCCCAACTCAATTCCTTTAAATGAAATTATGAACACTTAATCAACAACCAATGAATTTCTGAGGATGGGCTCTGGGCTTATGGAATGTTTTTAAAGGTCCCTGCCTGACTGTAATGGGCAGTCTGATTCAGGGACTACTGTCCATCTAGAGGTAGGACTAACGGGCTAGGGGGAGGGGAGGAGAAGGAAGAGAGGGGAAGAGAGACACCACATGTAGCCCACAAAGATGAAATAGTTATTGTCTGGCCCTGTATAGAAAAGGTCTGCTACTTCTGGTTAACAAAACTATTCTATGGAAGTTGTCTTCTGGCTGTGGCTGACCCAGGTGGCTAGAATTCAGTAGGGAAGACACCCACCAGGCTGAGAATTTGTAACCGTGCCTCAGGAAATCATGGACTCAGGACTGGAAAGATATTTGGCCTCTTGGTGTCTCTCGTCAGTGTTCTTTTCTATGCATTCCCTCAGTCTGTACATAGCAGATTCATTTCCTCGACCCTTCTGTTTCACGTGGTGAACCCATGTTCATCTCACTTTCTATTTCTCCCTTAAATATAGTTTCCTGCTGAAGGATGTCTGATTGACCCACCTGCATCAGTCAGTCATCACTCAGAGAGAGTTCAATGGCACAAAAGTGCTTTCTGGAGCCTTCTTCTGTGGGCCACGCAGGAGATAGGATTAGAGCTGGAACTGCCCTTACACAGAAAAGTGGAGTCTCGGGTCTGGCTCCCAAGTCAAGGATGCCCACCCACACACTTTGCAACACTTTTGAAGTTCCCATCTTTTAAGTTTTCACTTAACTTTTTTTTTTTAAGTAAACTACACTGAATGTGAGAATTGAACTCCTAACTTTGAGATGAAATGTCTCATGCTGTACCTACTATTTAAGGCACCCCTTAAAAGTCTGCCTGTAGTGGTGCAAGTTGACCAGAGCCAGCAGGGCCTGAACTGAGACCCACACTTGCTCCCAACCTGTGTCTCCCCTTCCAGACTTTCCTGACCCTCTGCCTTTCCTCACAGCACAGGAAGTTTTGAGGAGCTTCAGGATCTGTGGCTCTGGTGGCATCCTAAGGCCAGACCTCATTCCAAGAGACTGAGCCCTAGTTTAAAGATGTCACAGTTCTCAGATAAAATGAGCTAAGGACACAACTTAAATCATGTCACCTACCACCACTATGTGGAAACAGAATTTGACTTTTGGATCAGATGACATTGTACTTTTAAAGAACAAAAGAAAATTTTATATTGATTAGAAGATGTGGGACCAGTAAGAGCATGGTGCTGCTCTGACAGCCTGACCTCCTATCTTAGACGGACGCCTTAGCTACTTCCATGGGAAAGGGTGGGGAGTAGACAATCTAAACCTGTTTTGATCGATTAATTTCCTAGTATGAATCCTTTTTTCTGTAAGTCATCTTTTTGATTTGTAAAGTTATTTTTGAAAATGCCATACTATCTAGACAGTGCTAACAGAAACTAAGGAAGTGTTGTTTGTCCACATTTGAGGCAAGCCTGCAAAGGACAGCCCAGTGTGAGGGTGGCATAAGAGGGGCCAGAAAGTTTCACAGGAGAGGAGAAACTAAGCTCAGGGGGATGGGGATTCTTCTGGAGCTCCTCATACTTCTAGGTGGGTTTTATTAAATCCTTCCCCTGCCCTCTCATGGGCTCATTTCATGTTTAAGGTGATTAATTACTTTTCAAAATTTAAGCAATGTAGATCAATACAAGCCAATATATAGTACTCAACACTAATAAATATTGTTTTTCATTTACTTAGCATTTTTTAAATAAAGAAAATATAAAAATCCTGGAGTCCTCTTTATGCCTCTCTCCATTCTCACTCCTCCTAACTCTTCTGAGATGAATGCATAAATTTAGAGTGTATACAGTTCATTTTTACATTTGTACTTCATCTAGAACATATTCTGAAGAGACATTAGCCTTTCAAATTTGCTCCTCTTAAAGTTGTTTTGGCTCATCTAGGGGTGCTAGGCTGACTCAATGGATAGAGCATTGGACTCTTGTTCTTGGGGTTGTGAGTTTGACTCCTACCTTGGATATAGAGATTACTTAAAAATAAAATCTTAAAACAAAAAGTTTTTTGGCAGTTCTAGGTTCTTTGCCTTTCTTTTTTTTTTTTTTTAAGATTTTATTTATTTATTTATTTATTTGACACACAGAGATCACAAGTAGGCCAAGAGGCAGGCAGAGAGAGAGAGAGAGGGAAACAGGCTCCCTGCTGAGCAGAGAGCCTGTTGCGGGGCTCAATCCCAGGACCCTGAGATCATGACCTGAGCCGAAGGCAGAGGGCTTAACCCACTGAGCCACCCAGGTGCCCCTTTTTGCATTTCCATATGACTTTAGAATTAGCTAATCCTCCAGTGATTTTGATTAGGGATTAGGGTTAAGTGGAATCTATACATCAATTTGGGGTGAATCCACATCTTAATAATACTGAGTCTTTAGACACATGAACATAGGATGGCTCACTTTAAATTCTCTTGGCACATCTGTTGATTTTTAGTATGGAAGGGATTCAGGTGTACTATCCCAAACTATGGCACCTTGGCAGAATAAAAGTGCGTCTCATCAATCTGTTCCCATTCCTGGGATGAAGAGGGATAGCATGGAGCCTTCCCTTCTGTCCTCACTAACTCTAATATCTAGGGCTCTAGTCTGGGATGTCAGGTGGGATGAGCTGGGTCAGGGACTGGGGGATATCATGGTGGCACACTGACCACTGATCCAAGAAATAAAAGATGTAATTCAAGAGGACTGGAAGAATTGGTGACAGTGTGTATCAGTTTGCTAAGTCTGCTATAACAACTACCACAGACCAAGTGGCTTCAGCAACAGAGATGTGTTTTCTCACAATTTTGGAAGCCAGAAGTCCAAAGTCACAGCTTTGGCAGCTATGGTTTCTTCTGAGCCTCTTTCCATGGATGGAAGAAGGCTGCCCTCCTGAGGTGCCCTTACAGGGTCTTTTCTCTGCACATGTGTACCCTGACACATCTGTAAGTTCACATTTCCTCTTCTTGTAAACAGACCGGGCACATTGGATTAGAGACCACCCTAAGGGCATCATTTTAACTTCATCACTTCTTTAAAAGTCTTATTTTAAAATATAGTCACACGCTGAGATACACTCACATTTCTGAGATCCTAGGCTCCAACGTATAAACTGTGGGAGAATACAATACAGCTCATCACAGAGGGTATAAAGGCATGGTTTATATGAGTCCCAAGAAAACCAGCAATGGTATGAGGCATCCATCTATTTCAGTCTCTAGTTGTAGCTTAGCTACTTTTCTCAGGTGTGGATACCATGAATAAAGTTAATGTGTACTCTGCTCTTATGTCACCTGTATATTTGATGCCTACCAAAGGTATTGGGGATTTCACAGATACCTCTGTACAGAAATACATTGAGGGAACAGCTGGGTGCCTCAGTTGGTTGAGCATCTGACTCTTGGTTTCAGCTCAGGTCATGATCTCAGGGAGAGATATATCTATATCTATATCTATATCTATATCTAGATATCTATATATACACACACATACACATACACACACATATATATATTTACACATATAGACTATTTATTAAAATAATATATATTATATAATACATATTATATATAAAATAATATTCAAAATTCAATTGAATTACTGAATAATTTAATAATTCAATAATACTGAGTTATAATTCAATAATATTGAATCTATCATTCAATAATATATATTATTTTATACATAAAATAATATATATACATAATTTAGTGGAATAACTGAACATAACCTTTTAAAAAAAGAAATGACTTCAAAATAAATGCCAAAGACTTACAGTCAAGAGAATACTGGGGAGAATTAGATATAACATCCAAGGGAATGAAACATATGTCATACAATTGTTGGCACATACAAGACAGCACAGACATCTCCAAATATAATAATGAGATTGATGCATTGACAAGAAACATTAAGGTAAAAGAAAAAAGGGAAGGATTGTAATTAAAATTAAAAAGGCATAAAGAATGATGGAGACACACATTGCCACTAATAATATTAAATGGAGAGGATGGAAAATGGGAGGGACCTCAAGTGACACCACTGACATTGAAAAGGCAGGGAAACCAATAACACAGAAGTAAGGAAACAACAGAAAGACAAATAATCTCACATACAATTATGGAAATACATAGAAAGAACATATAGGAACACATGCCTTAGATAAATGGTTCCCTGAAGGAAGCTTAAGGTCAGCTGGCAGGAAACAAAAAAAAGCATTCCAAAGATTCCTCCCGTGTAAACAGATGATTGATAAATGCAGGTGCACTGCACCAACAGACACATACAAGCCCACCATGTCTAATTTCACCATAAAAATAGACTTTTGTAGGACCACTAAATCACAGCTATCAACAGAAATATGCCACTAACATGATAGACATGTATATAGGATTAGGGATAGCTATGGCTGCCTCTAGCCCTTCAGCTCATGCAACAACAGGAGCTCAAGTCGTGGGCAGCTCACTTTGGAGCACCAGGAATAGTAGAAAGTGATCAGGGAACTCATTTTACACCCGCCTCAGTTAAAAAGCTCTGTGATTTATGGGACTTATAATGGATTTACCACCTAGTTTACAACCTTACAGTCACTGCATATATAGAGGGATTTAATGGATCCTTAGAAGGAGAATTAGGATTGATAGAAAATCAAAGAAGTTTTCAACAGACCCTGGGTATAGCTTACTTTTACTTTTTGCTAACCTGTCAAAGAGACAGGTTAAAAAAAGGTAGTCCTTGTACGATGTTAGACACCCTATTGACTTGACTTCTTTCTTTTAGACTTAATTTACTTCTCATTAGATGTGACTTTGAGTTGGAGTCCTTTGACTTAAATCCTCACTTAAGTTTGCTTGATTCAGTTTAATGTACCCTCTTGTCTGATGTGATGTGATATGATTTTTATCTTATAAGATTAAATTTTATAGATTGTGTTTGATTTCTATTGAACACTTGATTGAATTACCTAAATATGTCTAAATATGTTTTAAATATTGCTCTGAATGCTGTATTTCTAAAAATATTTCTAAAAATATTTTAAATATTGCTCTGAATTATCTAAATATGTCTAAATATGTTTTGCTCTGTTACCAAGCTACTGCTATCCTGTTTTAAGATATGTTTGATTCGTACATGGCCCTTACAGAATTTCCCATGAGGAATCATGGGGTGAAATGTAGAGAGCAAAATGGAGTCTCTCATGTCAAGTGGGACCCTGTGTCCCTCAGCAGGCTGGGTCAAGCCATGATAAGAAGTTAAAGGAACTGCAGCTAGGAGATATTCCCAGGGACCAGTGTCACTGACAACTCAGAACTAATTAGAAACAAAACCAGAGGAGGTGTGCAGGGGTCTGAGACTGATTCAATCCTTTTGGAAAGGGGAGGATTTGGCAGCAAACTGTCAGACTCTTCAGACCTGAGCCCTGGATGTCTCACCACTTAAAAAGGCAACTGCTCCCAAATGTTCTGCCCCAATGATCTCCAAACAGAACTGAGATCCTTCCCTGCTGGATCGTAGGAAGCAGTGAGTGCCCAGAGCTGACCAGAACATGGATGAGGCCTTATATCAACTGTGCGCCCACAGACTGACTTTGAGTTTGGTTCGTTAACTACTACACCCTTCTTTTACCTTTTTTGTGCTGTGGTTTGTCTTGTGTCCTGCTCTGTGTGCTGTGTAAGAAGCCAACATGAATCACATGGTGAAATGTCATTGAGTTTGAAACCCTGAACCTGCTTTCTAATTGTGATTTAATTTTGCTTCATGATTGACTAGAGCTGACATTGTGAAAAGACATAACTAATGTGAACTCCTTCATAACGTGGTCATGACACAACCTCCATTCAGTCTATCAGCATATGAGTCCATGTTAATCAAGGAATGGTTGACTTGAGCTGGGTTTTGAGGTACACCAGAGTTTTTTATAGAAACACCAATGAGTTTCTATAAATACCAGTATTTCTCTAAGCCTGTTGATGTATTTCCCAAGAGAGAATCAAGAGACTATTCGCCAGGATACATTGCTACTAATAAGCTTTGAAGAGAAGTTCCTGGTATAAACTTAACATTCTGACTAAAAAACAGGAAAGGATAATTTCCCTCTACACTCTGTGAAAGGTGAAAGAAAAGAAAGTCATTAATAGGTTGTCTGGCTGCCTCAATTGGAACAGCATGAGACTTGATCTTTAGTCATGAGTTTGAACCTCAGGAACTGGGTAGAGTTTACTTCAAAACAAAAAAAAAAAAGTTACTTGTGTCAAACAAGAGTTTACTTCAAAACAAAAAAAAAAAGTTTAAAATGGAACAGGGAGGTCATTAAGGAGGTGGCCCTTATGCACACCCTCACTGGTTGGTGTCGTGAAGTTTGAACTGGGCCAAACCATAAAGAATCTAATGACTACAGAATACCTGCATCTTGCTACGGTATCTGTTGGGCTTTTCCATAGTGATTGCCTTATCAACCAATTATGTTTATCCAAGATTCGTTTTCTGGCACCAACACCCATCACAATTCTTTGTAAATAATGTACAAAGACATTCTCCTTAAGGCACCTGGGTGGTTTTTCAGTTAGAAGTCTGCCTTTGGGTCCTGGGATGGAGCCCCAAGTCTGGCTCCCTGCTCAGTGGTTTGTCTGCTTCTCACTCTGCCCCTCCCCCCATTCAGACAGGCTCCTTCTCTTTCTCTCTCAAGTAACTAAATAAAATCTTTTAAAAAAAAAAAAAAAGCATTCCTCTTTTCTGTCCACAAACCCCTGTTCTTTGCTCTCTAGTTGGACACTCTTTAGGTTGTATAATTAGTATACCCCAAATTACAACTCTTGATCTCAAATAAACACTTTTGCTTAAGCATGTCTCCTTACAATTTTTGGCGGACACCTTCTAGGTTCTTTCATTACCTCTGTAATAAAAAAAAAGAGATTGAGACAAGAAAAACAAAGAGCATGCATCTCCTGTATATTGGAGATATCCAGAAAAACTGAGTAAAATTACCCCAAATGGCTGAAGGCACCACCTTCAATACCATCTTCAGCTAAGGACAATGGGACGATGTTGGAATGAGGGTGGGGAGGCCAATTATGGAGGTTACCAGGAAAAACCCAGCAACCAATGGTAATGTTTGTTAGATATATTTAAGTCCATGGCTTCTCCACTAATAAGAGTTTTTCTTCCTTCCTTCCTTCCTTCCTTCTTTCTATTGATAAGAGCCTCTTGTGATTTGTAGATTCATGCTCCTCTTTCTGGTACTAAGGGGGAGATACACTTACAAATGGAAATTTCCTTTATTAATGGAAATGTTCCTTTAAAAAGGCTAACTTCCACTCTGGTTTCAGAGCTTCTCCTGTGTTGGTGTTTCTTAAAAATGACCAGCTCAAAATCATCCTTATGCCCAAAGGTATCATTTGGAGTGGAAAACTCTGCTACCCTTCATGACTATCCCATAATAAGGTGGCCCTGTGAGAAACTCAACCAAGCTGGCTTAGGTGCACTGATAGGAAACACATTCAGGGACCCCAGTCTATCCACAAATTGCACCTTTGACTATATACTCTCCCCCCTTAGTGGAGATTCCACAGTCCACAAAAGCAGAGGTGTTTTATTGTTTTTGTTTGCGGTTTCTTTGTTTTCCACTGAAGTTCTCGTTGAACACAGCCTAGTCATCTGTGGGATTTTCCCCAGAAGATTTTAGGGAAGTGACTTTAGGAGCTAGATCTCTGATTATTTCCTGATAAGTTCAGATTACCCATCTCCAGGTTACCCCTCCCCAGAGCCTTGTCATTCCTCTTACCCAGAAGGGAGACTTTGATATTAGACACCTTTGCTCCAGGCTATTCTCAGAGGGAACTAAAGTGTTCTAGATGAGAAGACACAGAACAGGTTCACCTAGGAAGGCTGTCCCCCACCCCTGACAGGCTACTAATCAGTTGGAGTGCTGCACCTCTCACTACTACTCCTTTCTTCACTGCTGCAGACTTCCTGGCTCTCTGCTCTTCAGACCCACGTATTGATTTCCTCACCGGTGACACCTGAGTGTTGGATCTGAACAGGGTGAGTTCAGTTGGGGCTGGTGCTAAACATGCATGAGGGAAAAGGCCCAGAAACACTGCAAAGTGTCTCACTGAACTTCTAGATGGTAGAGTTAAGGTTGGAAAGTGATCCAATTAGTAAGAAGCAAAGACCTGAATTCAACTCAGTATTAATCCCAGTGAAATAGTGTCTCCCTTCAACACATCTACCCCTATTCCCACTTCTTCCCCAATCTTCCCAAGCATAATACATTGAAGCACCTTGACTGCTGGTCTTCTAACCTGGGTAGGACCTTTGGGTCAGGCACAGGGTGGCCCAGATGTGAATGTGCCTACTCTGTCTTCTGTACACGATATAGCACTTCACACGATAGAGGATGAAAAAAATTTCCTTCTATCATTCAAGATTCTTCCACCCAGTTTAGATTAAGTTGAACCAGACAGATTTAATAGGAGGGGGAAAAAAAAGTTTCGTTATATGCACAGAGGCCCAATAATGAAATTGAGATCCCAAAGAAATGACGGAGGCAGGCTATTTTTAGACATTTTAAACAATGAGACAATAAATTTCTGAGGAATTGACAAGACAGACAAAACAAATGTTGGGGAGTGCTAATTAGTAAGGAATTCCAAGCACATTCTGGGCTGAGGTAGAAGATTAGTAAAAAGCAAGGAATTTTGTTTATATACCTTTCTTGGCTTTAAAATCCATATCACTGGTTGGGTGCCTGGCTGGCTGCCTTAATGGAACATGTGACTCTTGATCTCAGGGTTATGAGCTGAAGCCCCACATTGGGCCTAGAGCTTACTAAAAAATTATAATTAAAAAAATAGGTAAAATCCCTAGCTCTGGTGATAAGAGTGCCTTTTTATTTCTTAGTACAGGCAGGGTACCATTCATCAGAGAGATTCAATTTCTGCTTTTGGGGGACAGAAGAGGGTCTGAGTGTCCTTACACTGGCTATATTCCAAGTAGTTTCAATTCAAAATGATCCATGTGCCACTGGGACACCTTCTGGGGTGGGCTGTCCTGGGTCCCTACACCATTCTCAGAAGTGCTCTCACTTACATATCTCATTAGATTCTCACAGGTCTGTTAAGCACCTATTCCTAACTGCATTTGTGGACACAGTGCTCCGAAAGTTGAGAACCAGGTTAGAGATTCCACAGAACCAGCTGTACTCCTCATCATAAACAACCTTTTGTTTACAAACAACACTATACCCTCATTTTGACCTGAGTAGCTCTTGTGAGGGCAGTCCCAATCTTGGAACTTGATTGATCAGAACGATATTTCAAAACTCGAGTTCCTATGTGATTGCATTCTGAAACCAAATCAAGAAGATTCATAATTATGATAATGTGATAAATGACCACTGAGTAGTACATGGGTAGTCAGAAGTGATAAGAGATTTCACACAGGCTTTGGGGAAGTACTCTAAGGAAAGCAGGATCAGATAAACACTGTTTTACAGAATCAATGTAACTGTAACCTGGGGTTTGAGAGAACCAGAGCCTTGTTGCTTGGAAAATCACCCAAGTCTTCACCTAACTTCTTCATTCACTTAAGTGGTGACAACCCTTTCCACTTCACAGCCACAAAGCTTAAATTGCCATTTTCTTTTACAGCCACACACTTCAGAGAATTGATCTGGACTGTTGGACAGAGTTAGCTAGAGGGTGATGAGTTCCTCTGTTTGGGTAGAAGAGAGGCCAGACAGCAAGTGTTTGAAATTCTCAAAATAAACTTTGTCTATTTTGGACCATTTTTGTGTTTGTCTCAGTCAGGTTCTAACGTATTTTTAGTTCTCATAAATTTAACTACCTAATGAGATTTATCCTCTTCAAGCCTGGGAACAAAATGGTAAAGTTGGGTGCCAGTGTCTACACTGGCAAGAAAGGAATTTTAAGGTGCAGGTCAACTCTTACGGCAGTGTTCAGATAATGCTTTCCTCTTTCTTCCCTGCAGACCCACAGGTGGCTCTGGTGACTGAGATGGCATCCTCTCTAAAGGTCCTAGGCCCTCTCTTGACCCTGCTGTTTCCCCTAGGTGGGCTGCTTGTACACAGCCAGAACCTTTCTTGGAGGGAATTCATGAAACAGCACTACCTGAGTACGAGCTGGAAATTCAGCGACTACAAATGCAATGATCTCATGAGGGAAAGAGAAGGCCCACAAGACAGGAACTATCACATCTTCATCTATACCTTTTGGCACAAAATCGAGCATATTTGCCTCAGGAAGTGGAGAGACCGTTACAGAAATGTATACATATGGGCCCAGCATCCCTTCAAAATACTCCAGTGCTACCAGGAGGGCAACCAAAAGAGCTACAGAGAGCACAGTGGCTACAGCTACATTGAATTCCACTGTGGCATGAACGGGTATGTCGATGGCATAGAGGACATCCAGTTGTTAGATATCAAAATATAGAACATCTACCCATGTCCAGACGTTCGAGTAGAGTGTCCAATACTTCCCAGGAGGGAGCCCCTGCCTCTGTCAACAGCCCTTGCTACTCCATCCTTTGCATTTGTGTGCCAACATTTTCCAACTACTTAGAGATATGCATCATCACATGCTTTCTTCCTATCAAAACCACTCACAATTTCTTTGTCTGGAGTACTCCTGTGCCCTCGTGTATCTGATTTTCTCCTACAGTTTTTTAATATTACGCTCTATACGGCTTCTCTGTTTTACTGAACCAGGCATGTTCCTGAAAGTGACTCTCATTACACTGACCAAACCTGAATGGTCTTCCTTCCCTAAATAAATTATGTCACTTTACCATGTGTGACATTCACATATGTTATATGTTATGTGATTGGTGGAGGTGTCCCAGGGTGTGTGATACAGATTGTGCTTGAATATGATGGATGCACAGTGTAGTTTGAAGGTATGTGTCATTGGACTCATTCCTTAAACATGTCTCTAAGGAAACGCATGCATTTTAGATAGGTTAAGGCATTATGCTTCCCGAGGCATAATATATTAAGTAGAAGATAATCACAGAACTAATACATTATATGTTAATTTAAAAAAAAGAAACAGAAAAGAAAGAAGTTAATGGAAGAAATGGGGTTTCTGATAATAATCATTTTCACTAGGCAGAGGTATAGAGTAGATATGGGATGTAAAAAGGTAACCTTCAAGAATGGGTCTTAAGATTAAATTTGTTGGAGGAAAGAGGAAGTTAATTGCAGAAGGGAATGTTGAGGAAACAAGCAAGGAACATCCATGAGAATTCTGTTTGCTAAATGGGGAAGAGTGATACAGAGAAAGATAATCCTTTACCTCATATAGTTTTGCCTTGAGCAGGTATGGGGAGGGGAAATGTGGAACATTAAAGTACCTTGTGTCCTTTAGCCTCCTGCATTGTTGAATGACTCCAGTATTGAAACACTTGGAGAAAAAGCCAAGATCATAACATTTTCAGTTAGGTGGCTGCATTCCTAGTCCTAGACACCTAGCCCCCATGAGTATCCAAGGAATCTAGGTTGGTCATTGTTTTTCAAGAACAGCTCCTGAGCTTTGCAATTTTCAGTGCACCTGGGGATGGGCAGATACTGGGGAGATGATGACTTATAGTAACCAAATTCACAAGAGATTAGTGTTAAACCAGTAGTTCTGTATCACTAATCAATATAAAGATGAGGAATATTGATTGTTTTTCTCAGTTGATAAAAGCTGCCTCAAAATGTCTGGTGTGGGGTGCCTGGATGGCTCAGTCTGTTAAGTGTTGGCTCTGAGTTTTGGCTCAGGTCATGGGATCGAGCTCCACATCCAGCTCTGTCATGAGTGTGGAGCTTGCTTGGGATTGTCTCTCCCTCTCCCTCTTTCATCTGCACCATACTCTCATACACTATCTCTCTCTAAAAAAATGGAAATAAAAAACCCAGAAAAATAAATGAAACAATAACAAAATGTAGTGGCATAGTTTGTGTTACTCTGTTCTGGTTGCCTATACTTATATTCCAGAGTCATCTGTTCTGGTCTCCCACAGTAAGTTCTCACAATACATTTTAGAAGCTCTAAAAATTCCTTTTATTATTGGGTTAAAAGATGGTAGTGAATACCATATGGTAGGAAAATGGATTTAAACACAATTAATATCATAGCTTTGTGCTGTTGCTTTGGCTTTCCCACATCCACTCCCCCCACCCCATTTGGATAGCTGCATATTCATTTCCTTTTGGGAACTATTCCTTCCCTGATTGTGTGCAGTATTGGTGGGGTTATCCCAAGGTTTCAAATCCCCTCTAATGAGTCAAGTGTTGGTCAGGAGATTCAAGTTAGGCCAACAAGACTCTTACCTATAGGAGACCAGAATGTAACACCTAAAAAGATGGTTCTTTGGCACACAGATGATTTTGAGCTGATTATATTGAGAAACAGAAGACAAGGAGAATTTCTGAAAGTAGCCTATAAATCACCCACTTACAAATAAGAGACATTTATCATCATAGAGAAAATATCTATTCCCTAAGGGTGTTTCCCTGTGCCTAGTAACAAGATAAACATGCCTCTAAGTCACAAGAAATTCTTACAATCAAGAAGGCACAGACTTTAAAAAAAAAAAAGAAGGCACAGACTTGGGGTGCCTGGGTGGCTCAGTGGGTTAAAGCCTCTGCCTTCGGCTCAGGTCGTGATCCCAGGGTCCTGGGATCTAGCTCATCGGGCTGTATACTCAGCAGGGAGCCTGCTTCCCTCTCTCTCTCTGCCTCCTTCTCTCCCTACTTGTGATCTCTATCTGTCAAATAAATAAATAAAATCTTTAAAGAAAAAGAAGGCACAGACTTAAATCTGCTTAACAAACCTTACCTTTGTTTACTATACTTTCCCTCATTACCTTCCTGGAGCCTGTCTTCCCCCACACTCTTCTTCCTTTCTTTTACCTGAAGATGGTCTGTTAGCCCAAGGTCTCATCACCTCTTCTAATGACTCTTCCTGATGTGAAGAACAAAGGCAAAGGAAATGTAGAAAGATAATTAAATTTCCTTACAACATGCAGCCCATAGACAAGTACTTGGGACAGGCAGAGAGACCTTCTTGGAGGAGCTCAGCTACCTCAATGTTAATACTTTGCTAAAGGAAAAAGGTAACCTTAGCCTGACATTAGCCCAACCCCCAGGATCTTGCTAAGTGCCCTTTAACATATAAAAACCCCTTTGGAAACTCATTTACCTCTACCCCATGCTGTATGTTAGCAATCATCCTCTAAGCCTATGGCCCACTGACAGACATCTGAAGGGTCTCAAGACTCAAGTCTTAGTCAAGACCCTAGTAAATGACGTCATCTTAACATCAGCTAGGCCTGCAAGGCCCTAAAACCCTTACTTTCAAATTCCTTAGAGACTTAGCTTTCCTTAACCTCACCCCATCTTAAAGGTAGAGAGTCAGCCACTCCTTACCACCCCAGTATAGCTCTTTCTGCCCACGAGTCCTGTCCCAGTACATTCCTTAATTAAAAACCACCATTTTTGTACAAAAGATGCTTCAAGAGTTCTTTCTTGATCATTCACTCCTGGACCCCCACATCAACATATTTCACACCAGTCCCTGCATTTCTGTCATGTATATATGAGATCCACACTAATAAAGTTGTTCGTTTTTCTTTTGTTAGTCTGTCTTATGTTATAAAGACCATAGCTGAGAAGACAGGAGAGAAGAAAAAGACTGCTTCTTCCTCTACATTATCCTCCAAGACTGAATTTCTAGTGATGATGCAAGTGATGTGGGAAACAAAGACAAAAGAAAACTTAAATTTCCATACTTCTTACAACCCATTGACCAGTCCTTGAAACAGGTAGAGTGACATTCATGTGGGAACTGACCTGCTTACATGTCGTCGACAACCTACTAAGGACAAAAAGTAACCTTAGCTTTTCATTATCCCAACCACCCAGGATCCTATAAGCCTACTTTCACACCAAAAATTCCCTTGGAAACTACCCTTGTCTCTACTCTGGAAGGTATATCTTGGCAATCATTCCCCAAGCATATGGCTCACCTATATACATCTGAAGGTTCTCGTGACTAGGGTTCGATTACACAGTAATAAATGACCTTTTTCTAACAAGAGCTAGCCTCCTCAATGACCTGGACATCTTCCTTCCAAAATTCCTTAGAGACTTATGCTATACTTCTCTTCCTCCCAACTAGAAGCTATGTCAAGGGCCACTTCTTCATGACCCACTTTCTGTGCAGCTCTTTCTGCCCTCAGTTCCTCGGGTCCACATGCTTTCAAAAAACCACCTTTTTGCACCACAGATGTCCCAAGAATTCTTTCTTGGCTGTTGGCTTCAAACCCTAACATCTTTCTTACATCATCTATACTTGGAGGGTGATGCATGCCAACTCCATGAAGAAAGAAGCTTCTTCACTAAGACCCTCCCACCTACCCTTTACCATATCCTTTAAGAAACTGATAAACCATCAGTGTTTCCTCCAGTTCCATGTGCCACTCTAGCAAAGTATCGAAACAAACAAGGGAGTTGGGGGAAGCTCAGATTTACAGCCCGGCAGTCAGAAACACAGGTGACAAGCTGGACTGGGGGAGCCTTAGGTGTTTGTGGTGTGTTTTCTCCTAAAAAACTGAAATCATGGAGCCCAAAATGTTAAAGTTTCGGGAAGAAAACACTCAACCCATATCAGGAGTTCATAATTTCCTCACACTTCTTTGAGGAAGTTATCACTTCTTCTTTGTTCCTTTAAGGAGGCTTGCTCTTCTGCATCTGCAGGGATACTGGCTTTAAACAGTGAAATGGAGGGTGTGGGTCTCATCCACACTGTGCACAAGAAGTGCATCTTCCAAGCCCTAGGTTTCCCTTCCCTCTTTCCTAGGGCTCAGCACACTTCCCTGCTGCACGCAGGCCACGCTGACATACCTGGCAGAGGAACAGCAGACAAAACACTCTGAGCCTGGGACTAACCACAGCCTCTGTCCTCAGCAGGACCCCCAGCAAGGACACCTAGCAAGAGGAGAAGCCTGGGGGTTGTGGAGAGTAGAGCCATGACAATGGCCAGAAGGTCCAGCTCACATAGATGTTTGAGAAATATTCCAGGAGGGAGGAGGGAAGAGACAGGTTTCTCTTTGCATAAGCACAGAAGAAAGAGAAGAATAGGATCCGGCAGTCAGAGGAAATGCCATCTTAACTCACATTCCTCCTCCATGGGCTTTAGCTCCTTCCTAGAATTTTAAGACTCATGTCAGAAAGAAGATGTTTTAAACAACCAGAAAAGGACCAATGAAATCTTAAAAGTCACAAACAGATCTAAATGGTTGTGAATGATAATTTTCCTATTATGACTTCTATTACTATCACTTTTTCATTTTCTTCTCTCTTCCTACACAGAAGAGATGATGCTAGATCTTCTGGTACCCTTTCCTCTCATCCTGTTGCTATTGGGATCACGGGGGCTAGTGCATCCATTATGTCACTCGGCTCAACGCTCCACCAGCATTCAAACATTTACGAATCAGCATCTAAGAGCAAGTCCTGTCCAACGCAACAGTGCAATGTGTCTTGTCAATATTCCTAACTGAACCTATATACATCAAAACCCTTTCCTGCATGACTTCTTACAGAATGTGACTATTACCTGCAGTTGGCCCAACAGGACCTGCAGGCCTCGTGGGAATAACTGCCACCAGAGTGCAAATCCTATTAACATGACTTCCTGCTATCACACTGGAGGGAGATATCCTGACTGCAGCTACAGTACCACTCCCCAGAACAGGTTCTACATTGTTGCCTGGGACCCTCGTCAGCCAGGCTACCCTCCCAGTTGTCTGACTCCTGTAGGGTTAGACTAAGACTAAAGTTTCCATAATGTTCCTTCTCACTCGGTGCAGGTTTTCCCATGATCTCTTCTGCCTTTTGTTTTCTTTTGTTGATTTCCATGGTTTCCATAGAGGAAAGAAGGAGGGGAGTGAGGGAAGTAGGGGACCATGATGCCAGGCCAGAGTTGGGGACACAAACAAAGAGCATTCCTTTCTGCTCTGCGTGTTTTGAAGGAAGACAATAGCCAAGAGGGCCAGGAAAGACCCAGGTCTCTTTATTTTTATAATCTTGGAACTTCTGCCAAGCTTTGTTGTATTTTGTTCACAGCAATAAAACACTTTCTGTTATATTGTAATGACCTTGAGTGTGTGTGTTTGGGATGTCTTTCACATCATTGCCAGCCTGGATCCATCTACATGGCATTTGCCAACAATATACTCAGGAGAACCATCTGGGCCTTAGCCAAACTTTGAGGTTATTCAGCAACCCAAGGCTTCTGCTACTTCCCTCACCACGGCATCCCTGGGACTTTGGAGCAAGAATGTGCTCCATCCCTTCAAACTCTGCTCAAGGCTTTTACATATTTCCCTTGAAACCATGGTCCATGCTTGTTTGGAGGTGATAAGTACACGTCATAGTATGTGCATAGTATTTCACACACAGGTTCTAACCCTGAAAACCGATACACTGTACATCTTTACTATTAGTTTCTGTATTTCATCAGATAGTGCATTAAATGTAAGTAGTAGTACTGATAATAATTCACTGTGGCTGTAGAGTCAATTCTCCCATGATCTATTGCGATGCATGAAGAGAAAGCATAGATCAAGGGGGAAAAAAAGCGCTGGGAATTGAAAACATCCTGCCCTCCTGAATACTGAAATATCACAGAAGTCATGCTGTTTTGGAAAAGGTAGTTGATTTAAACACTGAAGGACAGCGATTAAGGGTCTGGCTGGTGGTGGGGCACGTGGGTGTCTCAGTGGGTTAAGCTGTTAAACCTCTGCCATGGCCTCAGCTCATGATCTCTTGGTCACCTTGAGCCCCATTCTGCCTTCCTGCTCAGAGGAGAACCTGCTTCTCCCTCTTCTTCTACCTCTCCCACCCTCTTGGGTATCTGCTTTCTCCTCTGTGTCTCTCACATAAATAAAGGAAGTCACTTAAAAAAAAATTTGGCTGGGACTGAGAATTTAGGTCCTAGGTTCAGGGGAGGAAAAATAATTCTTCCTTACCATGTTAGGTTCTTGGCTGAAAACACCTACCCTTTAATAAAAAGTCAACTTAATAGGACAAAAACTATTTTAATATGTACATAATACTGGAGCACCACAGAAACATTATTCTTAAAAGCAAGTAGCCAAATGAGTCTTATGGACCATCCTGACTATGGAAAGGATCGTGGTCTAGGGCTTCAAAAGGGGGAAGGCAATTCAGAGGAAGGTGAGAGGAGAAAATATTTGGGAAACAATATTTGCCCTGCCAGGGAGATGACTCTCTCAGATGAAGGTGACCCATCTCATGGTTCAGTTCCCTGAACAGGCCTCTTTCTAATGTAAGTTTCCCCTACAAAAGAGCTACCTTTACTCTGCTTTTAGAACTTCTCCTCTGTACTTTCTCACAATAAACAGCTTAACACAATTCTTATGCCAAAAAGGAATATTTGGGGGTGGCCTATTCTGCTACCCCTCATACCTTTCCATTTCCTTGCCAACTACTAGCCTCACTGGGTTAACAGTCCAGTGTATGTCAAAGTGCTTTGTAGCCTGATCTGTCTTTGAGTAGCAGCCAAACATAATGCCTATCAGAAAGGCCCCATGGTGAAGTAGTTATGAGTGTGTCAGTTATCTGTGCTGCACAATGGTTCTTTCCAAACCAAGCGATTCCTTTAACAGCTGTGCTAGCTGGGCTCACCTTCCTTTATGCCACATCTTTATGTCAGGTCTTAGAAACAAAGACAGAAATATGAAAGTTTCAGGGTTCAGGAGCCTGGATTCTGAGGGTGCTAAATACTCAAGGCCCCTCTCAGTGGGAAGACATAAGAAGACCAGGACAACCTGGCACTTGAGAAAGTGGGTGCCCAGTAGGGAACTTCTCTCATGGGACTTGAGTCCTCCAATTTAGAGCAGCTTTCATTAGTATTGATTTTAGCAGCACGACATTTATATCAGAGTGTCAAAGTATTCAAGCCAAGTGCGGGGGCAGTGGACATAAGGATCTGTGTTCACATTTGGGTAGGATCCAGTGTAGGAACATAGATAGCATCATCCTCAGGGAAAGGGGTCTTCAGATGGCATGCATCAACCTGATCAGTAATCACAGTGGACTTATGTGCTCTATTACATTACCTGGACATTTCAGCAGATTCTTGGAGAAAGTAACCTAGTGAAAGGCTGAATTTCCTTTAATCAAACCAGTTACTCAGTCTTACTCACCTAGCACTTGACTATGGTTATTTATAAGTTAGGGGACTCATAGATTGACGAAATTGTGGAAGGGAGTAAGAATGAGGATAACTTGGGGTTATCATGGTGGACTCTCTGACAGGTTTGTGTTCCTTTCTGCATGCAATCATGTGTTGTGGGAGAG
Organism: Lontra canadensis; assembly: GCF_010015895.1. NCBI lineage: Eukaryota > Metazoa > Chordata > Mammalia > Carnivora > Mustelidae > Lontra > Lontra canadensis. The sequence goes on from NW_022631006.1 coordinate 29,300,967, forward strand.
TCAAGAAAACTGACTAAATCAGATATTCATTTAGGGATATCCCTGAATCAACTTCAATGACCTGACAGTCAATCTAGAAAGATAGAACTGTGGCAAATCTTAGAAATGAATTTAGCAAATGTTCCAGCAGGTCTCAACTCTGGTTTCATATGAAATTCACCTGGGAGTTTTGTTTTGTTTTGTTTTAAAGAATTTATTTATTTATTTGACAGAGAGAGATCACAAGTAGATGGAGAGGCAGGCAGAGAGAGAGAGAGAGGGAAGCAGGCTCCCTGCTGAGCAGAGAGCCCGATGTGGGACTCGATCCCAGGACCCTGAGATCATGACCTGAGCCGAAGGCAGCGGCTTAACCCACTGAGCCACCCAGGCGCCCCCACCTGGGAGTTTTAAAAAACAGTATCAACGACTGTATCCCTCTGGTAGAGTAGAAAATATATGTTGATTTCTGCCTCTGATTCCTGGAACAGAGCTCCTGAAACCCTTGTAAATTCCAAAGTGATAAGAGCACTTGGAACATCTTTTGTTCTAAGAAAGAGACCCTTGGCAGCCACCTGGGTGGCTGATCACTAAAACATGGACCCATGGCAATTTCAGCCTCACCCCCATCCTTGAGGGAGGGAGGAGGGCCTGAATATGGAGGTAAAAATTGGTCCTGCCTATGTGAGATAGCCTCTGTAAAATTCCCAAAAGTACAGGGTTGAGGAAACTTCAGGTTGGCAAACACATTTATGATGGGGGGAACAAAGACCAAAGAAAAACTCTATTTCCATATTACCTACAGCCCACTAATAAGTCCTTGACAAAGGAAGAATGATGTTCTTTTTGGAACTCAGCTGCCTCGATGTTACTACTTTGCCAAGGGCAGATGACAATCTTAGCCTGAAACCCAGGGTCCTCTAAGTCTACTGTAACATTCAAAAAGTCATTTGGAAACCCTCTTCATCTCCCTCCGCACCTGGATACACTTTGGCAATCACCCCCAAGCTTATGACCCTCTGAAGGGTCTCGTGACTAAGGCTTTCCTAGAGAGTGATAAATTACTTTTCCCCAACAGTAGCGGGCTTTCTCAAGGTCCTGGAAAACTTTCTTCCAAATTTCTTACAGACTAACTCTTTCCCTAACCCCCTCCTAGCCTGAAAGTATATAATGGGCCACTCCTCATGACCCAAGTACAGCTCTATCTGCCTTCAGGTCCTGCCCACTGCTTTAATTAAACCACCTTTATGCACCAAAGATGTCTCAGGAATTCTTTCTTGGTCACTGGTTTCAAACCTTAACATCTTTCCTACATCATCTACACTGGGACGGTGATATACCCCATCTCCACAGGGACCAAAGCTCCTTCATTAGGGACCCTCCCAGACCTTACTCCAGCTATCTCCTTATCTTGGTGTTCATCACTCTCCTTATCATATCCTTTCATAAACTGGTAAAGCATAAATGTTTCCTTGAGCTCCACCAAATCAATCCAACAAACAAGGGGGTGGTGAGAAACTCGGATTTACAGCCAGGCAGTCAGAAGCACAGGTGAAAACCTGGACTTGGGATTGGCATCTGGACTGGGGGAGTCTTGTGGGACCAAGCCCTTAACCTAGAGAGCTGACACTGTCCTCAGAAAGTTAGTGTCAGAATTGAGTTAAATTGTACAATATCCAGCCAGTGTCCCAGAGTGGCCTGGTGTTGGGAAGCCTCCTCTGTCCCAGAGCATGTGGCAGTAGAAGTGTTATGAGTGTGGTAGCAGTATGACAGTAAAGGAGAGACATAGAAGTTGTCCCACCTCAATCTCATTAAATGAATTTTATGAAGACTTAATAAACAACTAAAGAAATTTGTGAGGGTGGGGCCTGGGCTTTATGGAATTTGTTTTTAAGGGTCCCCGCATGACTATAATGGGCAGTATGATTTAGGAACCACTGTCCATCTAGAGGTAGGACCACTGGGATAGGGGGAGGAGAAGAGGAGGAGGGGAGGGGAAGAGAGAGACCACATGTAGCCCACAAAGGTGAAATAGTTACCACCAGAGCCAAACTATGTAAAGAGCCCAGATGTCCATGGACAGGTGAATGTATAAAGAAGATGTGGTATATATATATAGGTGTATATATATATATAGGACTATTACTCAGCCATCAAAAAAGAAATCTCGGGGCACCTGCGTGGCTCAGTGGGTTAAAGCCTCTGCCTTCGGCTTAGGTCATGATCTCAGAGTCCTGGGATCGAGCCCCACATCGGGCTCTCTGCTCAGCAGGGAGCCTGCTTCCTCCTCTCTCTCTGCCTGCTTCTCTGCCCACTTGTAATCTCTGTCTGTCAAATAAATAAATAAAATCTTAAAAAAAAATAAAAAAAAAAGAAATCTCACCATTTGCAATGATAATGGTTGGAACTAGAGTATATTATGCTAAGTAAAATAAGTCAATCAGAGAAAGACAAATACCATATGATTTCACTCATATCTAGAATTTAAAAAACAAAACAGAGGAACATAGGGGAAAGGAGGGGAAAAGAAAACAAGATGAACTCAGAGAGAGAAATAAACCATGGGAACTCAGAGAGAGACTTCACCATGGGAAACAAACTGAGGGTTGCTGGAGGAGTGGGGAGTGGGGTGATGGGGTAACTGGGTGATGGGCCTTAAGGAGGGCAGGTGATGTGATGAGCACTCAGTGTTAACCCCACCTCTGAAACTAATAATACACTATATGTTAATTAATTGAATTTAAATAAAATAAATTTAAATTAAAAGAAATAAAATAAAATCTTGAATTTTGAGATTTAATTTGTCTACTCATTCTCCTTACACTTCTTTTAAAAAAACACTAAGTTCACAATGGTGTTTATAGCTTTATTGACATAGAGCTGACACACAATACACAATGTACATGTAAAGAATACAATCTGGTAAGTTTTGACCTATGTGTATACTCATGAAACAACCACCATCACAAGATCGTAAAGGTATCCATCCTTCCCCCAAATTTTCTTCATACTACTTTAGATTCCCTCCCTCCCAATTTACTGCCCCCAACCCACCCCAACTTCATAATAAGTTTTGAAACCTAGTGGCATTAGCCTTTCAACTTTGCTCTTTTAAAGTTGTTGTGTGTTGTGTTTTGTTTTGTTTTGTTTTGTTGGCTATTCTCGGGGTGCTGGGCTTGTTCAGTGGGTTGAGTATGCTACTCTTGATCTTGGGGTTGTTAGTTTGACCCCTGCCTTACTTAAAGATTACTTGAAAATATTATCTTAAAACAAACAGTTCTTTTGGCAGTTCTAGGTTCTTTGCATTTCCATAGGATTTTAGACTCAGCTTATCCTCCAGGGATTTTGATTAGGATTGAGTTGAATCTATAGATCAATTTGGGGAGAATCCCCATCTTAGCAATGTTGAGTCTTTAGACCCATGAACATAAGATGGCTCTCTTCTTTAAATTCTTTTGGCACATTTGTTGATTTTTAGTATTGAGGGGATTCAAGATGTGCTATTCCAAACCATGGCACCTTGGCAGAATACAAATGAGTCTCATCAATTTGTTCCTATTCCTGGGATGAAAAGGGATAGCATGGGGCCTTACCTTCCGCCCTCACTAAGTCCAGTTGGGCTCCAAGGCTCTAGTCTGGGACGTAGAATGGGATGAACTGCATCAGGGACTGGGGGATATCACGTGGCACACTGAGCACTGATCCAAGAAATTAAAGACATAATTCAAGAGGACTGGAAGAATTGGTGGCAGTGTGCTTCAGTTTGCTAAGTCTGCTATAACAACTACCACAGAAAGAGTGGCTTAAACAACAGAATTGTGGGATGCCTGGGTGGCTCAGTCACTTAAGTGTCTGCCTTCGGTTCAGGTCATGCACCCTGGGACCAAGTCCTGTATCAGGCTCTTTGTTCAGTGGGGAGCCTGCTTCTCCCTCTGCCTGTGCTCTCTCTCTTTCTCTCAAATAAATAAATAAAATTTTTAAAAAATAAACAACTGAAATGTATTTTCTCACAGTTCTGAAGACCAGAAGTCCAAAATCACAGCTTTGACAGGTTTGGTTTCTTCTTTTTCGAGCCTCTTTCCATGGCTCAAAGAAGGCTGCCCTCCTGCTGTGTCCTTATAGGTTCTTTTCTCTGCACATGTGCCCCCCGACACACCTCCATGTTTTCCCATTTCTCTTCTTATAAACACACCAGTCACAGTCCACCCCAAGAGCCTCATTTTAACTTAATCATTTCTTTAAAAGTCATTCCTAAAAGCCCAAGAGAGAAAGGTAGAATTCTGGAAAAGTGAAGCTATATTTCCTGTGAGAAAAAGTGATTTTCCTCCTCCTCCTGAGTGATTTGATCAGTGAACTTTCGAGAACAGGAGGTCAACAGAACCAAGGGAGCTATGAACTCAACTATGTCACCCTCTCTGATCTTGTTTTCTCATCCTTTTTTTCCTTCAAGTCTCTCCAGACTTACTTCCTTCATGCCATATACATAACTCCCTCTACCTGACTTTTTTAAAGATTCGTTTATCTATTTTAGAGAGAGCGAGCACGTGCAAGTAGGGGGAGGGGCAGAAGGGTGGGGAGAGAGAGATTCCCAAGGAGGCTTTGTACTGAGCATGGAGCCCAGCACAGAGCTTGCTCCTGGGACCCTGAGACCATGACCTGCACTAAAATCAAGATTAGGACGCTTAACTGACTGAGCCACCCAAGCACCCCCTTCTACCTTCCTTCTAACTTCCTCTGCTTTCATGCCTACCCTGTCCGAGCTTCTAGGCTCCCTCTTACTCACTCTCTGGATGAGAACAGATCCAGCTGGTGGGCCCAGGACTGAAACATACACCACAGGTCTCTCCAGTGGTACCGAAGAGTGGGCAGGGCATCAAAAAGAATGAAATCTTGCTATTTACATCAGCATGGGTGGAACGAGAGTGTATTATATAGAGTTAAATAAGTCAGAGAAAGACAAATACCATAGGATTTCACTCATATGTGGAAGTTAAGGAACAAAAGATAGGAACGTAGGGGAAGGTAAAGAAATAAAATGAGTTAAAAACAGAGAGAAAGGCAACCATAAGTGACTTAACTATAGGTAAAAGTGAGGGTTGATAGAGGGAGGTGGGTGGTGAGGTAGGGTAACTCGGTGATGGGCATTAAGGAGGGCACTTGATGTAAGGAGCACTGAATGTTGTATGTGACTGGCAAATGACTAAATTCTACCTCTGAAATGAATACTACACTATATGTTAACTAAACAGAATTGAAATAAATTTTTCAAAAGAGTGGGGAAGGGAAGGAATATTTAGGGTTTGAAAGTTTGGGGAACGGACTTGCATGGGGTTTTTTGGATGTTCAATCACCAAAACAAGTATCTTTCAGCCTAGAACTGCTTTACACCTTTGTCAAAAAACATTTGATCGGAGACTCCTGGATGGCTCAGTTGCTTAAGCATCTGCCTTTGACTCAGGTCATGATCCCTGGGTCCTGGGATCGAGTCTGCAATCAGGCTCCTTGCTCAGCATGGAGTTGCTTCTCCCTCTGCCTGCCACTCCATGGTTGTGCTGGCTTGTTTTCTCTTTGACAAATTATAAATGAATAAATCTTTTTGAAAATTTTGATCATATTTTTGTGGGCCTGTTTCTGGGCTCCTGATGTTATTTTGTTGATATGTGTGTCTATCCTTCCAACAATGCACATAAAAATTTGCACACAGGGACGCCTGGGTGGCTCAGTTGGTTAAGCAGCTGCCTTCAGCTCAGGTCATGATCCTAGCGTCCTGGGATCGAGTCCCACATCGGGCTCCTTGCTCGGCGGGGAGCCTGCTTCTCCCTCTGCCTCTGCCTGCCATTCTGTCTGCCTGTGCTCGCTCTCTCTCCCTCTCTCTCTGACAAATAAATAAAATCTTTAAAAAAAAATTTGTACACAGATGTTTAAATCAGCTGTCTTCATAATCACCCCAAATGGAAACAACCCCAATGCCCTCCAGTGGGTGAATGGACAGACAAGCTGTGGAACATCCATGTAATAGAACGCAATAAAAAGGAATAAACTATGAATCCACACAACTTGGATGAATTTCAAAGGCATTACCCTGAGTAAAGAAGCCAGTCTTGGAAAAGTTCATGGTGTACAATTCTATTTGTACAATAGTGTGAAAAGACAGAATGATAGTGACAAAAAATAGATCAGTGGTTTCCAGGGTTGGGGGTGAGGGTTGTGGGAAGTGTATGACTATAGAAGATTAGCACAAGGGGAAATGAGAGTGGTAGAACTCTTGTGTGTCCTGGTTGTGATAATGGTTGCACAATTCTGTCAGTGAGCCTCGTGCTCAAGTATAGAACCCAACAGTTATTTCTTATTGCACTTACTTGAGGCACTGATGATGACCAGAACATTCCAGCCTCCAGACCAGAAAAGCCCAGATAGCAATGGAATGCCTAGACAACCATCCCCTGCATCCCTTTCTCTGCCAAGATCATGGGCTGAACACATCCCACCTCACCTGTGATTCTTGCCTGCAGGTACCATCCCCTGCCCTGAACCTCTTCTAGAAAACTCTGGTTGTCCATCTTGCAGGCAGAGAAATCAATTGTTAAGGCTTGAGCCTGCCACCTCCCCCAGCTGCTGGCCCTGGAAACAAATTCCTCCCTTTCTCTTTTCCAAACCCTTATCTCTTGACTTATTAGCTTCTCTTGTGACGAGTTTATCTGAGTTTGTTTGGCAACAGTATTGGCAGATCAGCCGGGAGCTGTGCTGTGGATTTGTCCAGCCCCCTCGGATTTCCTGGGATAGAGCAGTTGGCCACTGCAGGGCCAGGACTCCTTGTTCATTTTCTGAGTTAACAGCTGTGATAAATCATCTCGTAACAACTTTCTATGTGTGTTAAAATTCAGAGAATCAGGGGTGGCTAGGGGCTCAGTTGGTTAAGTGCTTGCCTCCAGCTCAGGTCATGATCCCAGGGCCCTGGGATCAAGCCCCATGTTGGGCTCCATGCTCGCCAAGGAGCCTGCTTCTCCCTCTCCCTCTGCCTGCCACTCTGCCTACTTATGCTCTCTATCTCTCTGTCAAATAAATAAATAAAATCTTTAGGAAAAAATTCAGAGAATTATACGTTGAAAAGATATATATTCCTATTCTGATCATTTTTAAAAATTTTTTTTAAAAAGAACACAAATTTGCAGGCAAACATAAAAGCCCACACTCAAGGAATCCACAGACTTGGTTTTCTTCATTCTATTCTTTTTTTTTTTTAAATAAACATATATTTTTTTTTCCCCAGGGGTACAGGTCTGTGAATCTCCAGGTTTACACACTTCACAGCACTCACCATAGCACATACCCTACCCAATGTCCATAACCCCACCCCCCCAAACCCCCTCCCCCCAGCAACCCTCAGTTTGTTTTGTGAGATTAAGAGTCACTTATGGTTTGTCTCCCTCCCAATCCCAACTTGTTTCATTTACTCTTCTCCTACCACATTAACCCCCCATGTTGCATCTCCTCTCCCTCATATCAGGGAGATCATATGATAGTTGTCTTTCTCTGATTGACTTATTTCGCTAAGCATGATACCCTCTAGTTCCATCCACGTTGTCGCAAATGGCAAGATTTCATTTCTTTTGATGGCTGCAGAGTATTCCATTGTATATATATACCACATCTTCTTTATCCATTCGTCTGTTGATGGACATCTAGGTTCTTTCCATAGTTTGGCTATTGTAGACATTGCTGCTATAAACATTCGGGTGCACGTGCCCCTTCGGATCACTACGTTTGTATCTTTAGGGTAAATACCCAGCAGTGCAATTGCTGGGTCATAGGGTAG